>NC_139675.1:212500-214189 GCF_951799395.1 Argentina silus
AACCACGACAGAGAATCCTGAGGGGCGGCAGTGGCCAGGAGAGGGAGAGGGAGAGGGAGAGAGAGAAGGAGAGGGAGACAGAGAGAGGGCAGAGAAGGAGAGGGAGGGGGAGAGAGAGAAGGAGACAGAGAGAGAGGCAGAGAAGGAGAGGGAGGGGGAGAGAGAGAAGGAGGAGAGAGAGGGGGAGAGAGTTGTGAGTCACCCCGTCAGAGAGCAGGGGGAGGAGGAGGACGAGGAGGAGGAGGGGGGAGAGAGCAGTATAGACGGGGAACCCCCCTCAGCAGACCCCCCACCTCCTCTGGGTCCCCTCCCCCTCTCCTCCGTCACCAGGACAACCACCTCCTCCTCTGGCAGAGCTACGGCCAGAAGACACAGCACACAGGTAGGTGTGTGTGTGTAATGTGTGTGTGTGTGTATGTGTGTGCAGCCTCACCAGTAATGACTGTGTTGTTGTTGTTGTTGTTGTTGTTGTTGTTGATGATGTTGTGTGTGTGTGTGTATATATGTCAGGGCCCTGAAGGAGAGCAGCAGTCAGACTTCTCTCTACAGATCCTCTGACGCCTCCAGCTTCCTCACCAGAGGTACACACACACACACACACACACACACACCACACACACACACACCACACACACACACACACACACACACACACACACACACACACACACACACACACACACACAGTCTCTCTCACACACACACAGTCTCTCTCTCACACACACACACACACACACACACACACACACACACACACACACACACACACACACACACACGGTCTCACAAACGGTCTCACACACACACACACACACACACACACACACACACACACACACCACACAGTCTCACACACACACACAGTCTCACACACACTGACACACTAATTCATTCTAGATGCATTTAGTCGAGGATTCGGCTTCGTCTGTGTCTGAGAAACACAGTAGGAACACAGCAGAGGCCGTACAGTAAGCATGACAGACGTGTGTGTGTCTCTGTGTGTGTCTGTGTGTGTGTGTGTGCGTGTGCGTGTGTGTGTGTGTGCGTGTGCGTGTACGTGCGTGTGTGTCTCTGTGTTGTGTGCGTATGTGTGTTTCTCTGTGTGTGTGTGTGTGTGTGTCTCTGTGTGTGTGTGCGTGCGTGTGTGTGTGTGTGTGTGTGTGTGTGTGTGTGTGTGGTGTGTGTGTGTGTGTGTGTGTGTTCCTCCTAGATGATCGGGAAGGGAAGTACTCCACGTCATTTGAGGAATATCATGTAAGTCAGTTGCTGTGGTTTCAGTTTGAATCATAGATGGTTTGATGTGACAGAGGAATCCACAACTACCCCTAACTACCCCTAACCCACAACTACCCCTAACTACCCCTAACCCACAACTACCCTAACTACCCCTAACTACCCTAACCCACAACTACCCCTAACTACCTCTAACTACCCCTAACCCACAACTACCCTAACTACCCCTAACCCACAACTACCCCTAACTACCCCTAACTACCCCTAACCCACAACTACCCCTAACTACCCCTAACCCACAACACTACCCCTAACTACCCTAACTACCCCTAACCCACAACTACCCCTAACTACCCCTAACCCACAACTACCCCTACCCAGACTAACCCTAACCCAGAACTAACCCTAACCCAGAACTACCCTAACCCAGAACTGGGGGTGGTAATGTAGGGTGTT
>NC_139675.1:214389-234389 GCF_951799395.1 Argentina silus
GGGGGGTAATGTAGGATGTTGGGGGGGTTATGTTGGGTGTTGGGGGGGGTTATGTAGGGTGTAGTTAATGTAGGGTGTTAGGGGTGGTAATGTAGGGTGTTAGGGGGGTTATGTAGGGTGTTGGGGGGTAATGTAGGGTGTTAGGGGGTAATGTAGGGTTTTAGGGGGTTATGTAGGGTGTTGGGGTAATGTAGGGTGTTAGGGGGTAATGTAGGGTTTTAGGGGGTAATGTAGGTGTGTTAGGGGGTTATGTTGGGTGTTAGGGGGGTTATGTTTGGTGTTGGGGGGGTTGTGTTGGGGGGTTATGTAGGGTGTTGGGGGGTTATGTTGGGTATGAGGGGTGGTAATGTAGGGTGTTAGGGTAATGTAGGGTGTTAGGGGGGGTAATGTAGGGTGTTAGGGGGGTTATGTAGGGTGTTGGGGGGTAATGTAGGGTGTTAGGGGGTAATGTAGGGTTTTAGGGGGTTATGTAGGTGTTGGGGGGTAATGTAGGGTGTTAGGGGTAATGTAGGGTGTTAGGGGGTTATGTTGGGTGTTAGGGGGGTTATGTTTTGGTGTTGGGGGGTTTGTGTTGGGGGGTTATGTAGGGTGTGGGGGGTTATGTTGGTATGAGGGGTGGTAATGTAGGGTGTTAGGGGGGTAATGTAGGGTGTTAGGGGTGGTAATGTAGGGTGTTAGGGGTGGTAATGTAGGGTGTTGGGGGGGTCATGTAGGATGTTGGGGGGGTAATGTAGGGTGTTAGGGTAATGTAGGGTGTTGGGGGGGTAATGTAGGATTTTAGGGGGGTAATGTAGGGTGTTAGGGGGTAATGTAGGGTGTTAGGGGTGGTAATGTAGGGTGTGGTAATGAAGGGTGTTGGGGGGGTAATGTAAGATGTTGGGGGGGTTATGTTGGGTGTTAGGGGGGTAATGTAGGGTGTTAGGGGTGGTAATGTAGGGTGTGGTAATGTAGGGTGTTAGGGGGTGGTAATGTAGGGTGTTAGGGGGTGTAATGTAGGGTGTTGGGGGGGTAATGTAGGACGTTAGGGGTGGTAATGTAGGGGGTGGTAATGTAGGGTATTAGGGGGGTAATGTAGGGTGTTAGGGGGGTAAATGTAGGGTGTTAGGGGTGGTAATGTAGGGTGTTAGGGGTGGTAATGTAGGGTGTGGTAATGTAGGGTGTTGGGGGTCATGTAGGATGTTGGGGGGGTAATGTAGGGTGTTAGGGTAATGTAGAGTGTTAGGGGGGTAATGTAGGGGTGTTAGGGGGGTAATGTAGGGGGTTAGGGGTGGTAATGTAGGGTGTGGTAATGAAGGGTGTTGGGGGGGTAATGTAAGATGTTGGGGGGGTTATGTTGGGTGTTAGGGGGGGTAATGTAGGGTGTTAGGGGTGGTAATGTAGGGTGTGGTAATGTAGGGTGTTAGGGGGTGGTAATGTAGGGTGTTAGGGGGTGTAATGTAGGGTGTTGGGGGGTAATGTAGGACGTTAGGGGTGGTAATGTAGGGGGTGGTAATGTAGGGTATTAGGGGGTAATGTAGGGTGTTAGGGGGGTAATGTAGGGTGTTAGGGGTGGTAATGTAGGGTGTTAGGGGTGGTAATGTAGGGTGTGGTAATGTAGGGTGTTGGGGGGTCATGTAGGATGTTGGGGGGGTAATGTAGGGTGTTAGGGTAATGTAGGGTGTTGGGGGGGGTAATGTAGGATGTTAGGGGGGTAATGTAGGGTGTTAGGGGGGTAATGTAGGGTGTTAGGGGTGGTAATGTAGGGTGTGGTAATGTAGGGTGTTGGGGGGGTAATGTAAGATGTTGGGGGGGTTATGTTGGGTGTTAGGGGGGTAATGTAGGGTGTTAGGGGTGGTAATGTAGGGTGTGGTAATGTAGGGTGTTAGGGGGTGGTAATGTAGGGTGTTAGGGGGTGTAATGTAGGGTGTTGGGGGGGTAATGTAGGACGTTAGGGGTGGTAATGTAGGGGGTGGTAATGTAGGGTATTAGGGGGTAATGTAGGGTGTTGGGGGGGTAATGTAGGGTGTTGGGGGGGTAATGTAGGATGTTGGGGGGTTATGTTGGGTGTTGGGAGGGTTATGTAGGGTGTAGTAATGTAGGGTGTTAGGGGTGGTAATGTAGGGTGTTAGGGGGGTTATGTAGGGTGTTGGGGGTAATGTAGGGTGTTAGGGGGTAATTAGGGTTTTAGGGGGTAATGTAGGGTGTCAGGGGGTTATGTTGGGTGTTGGGGGTTGTGTTGGGTGTTGGGGGGTTATGTTGGGTGTTGGGGGGGTTATGTTGGGTGTTGGGGGGGTTATGTTGGGTGTTAGGGGGTTGTGTTGGGGGGGCTATGTTGGGTGTTGGGGGGTTATGTTGGGTGTTAAGGGGGTTATGTAGGGTGTTGGGTGGTTATGTAGGGTGTTGGGGGGGGTTATGTAGGGTGTTGGGGGGTTATATAGGGTGTGAGGGGGTTATGTAGGGTGTTGGGGGGGTCATGTTGCAGTGTGTGTTGTGTACGACAGGAGTGGCTGAGGAAGAAGAAGGAGGTGTTAAAGGAGGCGCAGCGCCTGCAGAAACAGGAGGAGAGACAGAAGGAGGAGAAGAGGACCAGAGTGAGAACCACGACACCATGACACCCCGTCACCACGACACCCCGTCACCACGACACTATGACACCATGACACCACGTCACCACGACACCCTGTCACCATGACACCACGACACCCTGTCACCACGACACCCTGTCACCACGACACCCTGTCACCATGACACCACGTCACCATGACACCACGTCACCACGACACCCTGTCACCATGACACCCTGTCACCACGTCACCACGACACCCTGTCACCATGACACCATGACACCACGTCACCACGACACCCCATCACCCTGTCACCACGTCACCACGACACCCTGTCACCATGACACCACGGCCTGTTAACACTGATACAAGACATAAACAAGCATTGTGTGTGTGTCTCTTTGTGTGTGTGTGTGTGTCTCTGTGTGTGTGTCTCTGTGTGTGTGTGTGTGTGTGTGTGTGTGTGTGTGTGTGTGTGTAGGAGCAGCAGGCTCAGAGGGAGGGCGCGGCGGCCTCCTACGAGGCGTGGCGGGAGAGGAAAGCTGATGTGATGAGAGCAGCAGGCAGGGAGCAGCGGGACGCCACCAGGAGGCAGCAGAGACACCGGGAGGAGGAGGAGCACGGCAGGAAGGAATCAGCTGGAAAGGTTTGACTGACTGATGATGTGTTCGTTCTGTCTGTCAATCAATCAATCAATCAGTCAGTCAGTCAATCAATCAGTCTGTCAATCAGTCAGTCAGTCATTTCTCGTCTCCGTTGGGAAATTCATAAGATGAGGTGCATCCTATAGCAAATATACTGGAGCAGAAACAGTGTGTGTGTGTGTGTGTGTGTGTGTGTGTGTGTGTGTGTGTGTGTGTGTGTGTGTGTGGTGTGTGCATGGTGTGTGTGTGCGTGCGTGTCTGTTTGTGTGTGGTGTGTGTGGTGTGTGTGTGTGTGTGTGTCTCTGTGTGTGTGTGTGTGTGTGTGTGTGTGTGTGTGTGTGTGTGTGTGTGTGTGTGTGTGTCCAGGTGTTTGAGAAGTGGAAGGCGGAGTGTGACGCGGTGCTCAGAGAGAACCGCAGGCAGCAGAAGGAGGCAGCAGAGGCCCGCCAGCGGAGGGAGGGAGAAGAGGAGGAGGACAGGAGGAGAGAGAGGCACTCTGCCTTCTCTGACTGGTGAGGGACAGCAGCAACCACTCCCTCCCCCTCCCTCCCCCTCCCTCCCTCTCCCCCTCCCTCCTCCCTCCCTCCCTCTCCCTCCCCCTCCCTCCCTCCCTCTCCCCCTCCCTCCCTCCCTCTCCCTCCCTCCCTCTTCCCCTCCCTCCCTCCCTCCCCCCCTCTCTCTCTCTCTCCTCCCTCCCCCCCCCCTCTCTCTCTCTCCTCCCTCCCCCCCTCTCTCTCTCTCTCCTCCAGAGACGGTTGATTAAAGTTTGCAGTGAGAAAGACGTCAGTCTGAGGCGACAGGAAACAGGATGTGTTTTCTGATTGGCGGCAGGAGCAGACGGAAGACGGCCGGCGTCCAGGAGGAGGCGAAGGCGGAGCGCCGGAGGGAGAGGGAGAGAGCGGAGGAGGAGAGGGAGGAGAGGGAAGAGAGGGAGCGGAGGGCCTTGGAGACCTACCAAACCTGGATGGTACGTACACACCCCGTTGCCATGACAACTTCTTCTGCGTTGTCGTATCCATGGAGATAGAAGAGTTCGATAACAACGGTATCTATGGTAGAAACAATGCTAGCTCCGCCCCCGAGATGCTTCCTGTTGGTCTGGAAGGATTGGATTGGCTGTGACGTGATGGTGGTCATCCCGCCTCAACATACTGCTCACTCTGATCTACTGACGTGCCTAGGGGTCAGAGGTCAGGGGTCAGAGGTCAGGGGCTAGGGGTCAGAGGTCAGGGGCTAGGGGGTCAGAGGTCAAGGGCTAGGAGGTCAGAGGTCAAGGGCTAGGGATCACGGGTTAGGGGTCAGAGGTCAGAGGTCAGGGCACAGTGTGTCCGTGTTGTGATTGGTCTGTTCTCTGTCCCCACAGAGCAGGAAGGAGCGCCAGTGGAGACGCCACAGGAAGGAGCAACAAATCCAGGCCATCCTACAGGAAGACCCGCCCCCTCCCTGGAGCCCACCCAATAAGACTGTGCCCTTTGGGAAATAAGCCAATCAGACTGTGTGCGGTGTAATCAGTAACACAATCATCGCTGTTCCACATGACACTCAGCTGTTCCACATGACACTCAGCTGTTCTACATGACACTCAGCTGTTCCACATGACACTCAGCTGTTCCACATGACACTCAGCTGTTCCACATGACACTCAGCTGTTCTACATGACACTCAGCTGTTCTGACTGGTGACAGTGTTTCTATTTGACTGAAGTGGCTTTGACATGAATGAATGTTCTTGTTTAGAATCTGAATATGATGATGTTTGAACCTGTGTGTGTCTGCTGTGTTTTTTGGAGACGGGTTTGGTTGAACGTGCGTGCGTGCGTGCGTGTGCGTGCGTGCGTGTTTTCATCAATAATACTTATCAGTCATATCAACATTGTGTGAAACAATGGTCTGTCTGTGTCTCTGTCTCTATATGTGTGTGTGTGTGTGTGTGTGTGTGTATGTGCGTGTGTAGTCCTCACTGTACTTAGGAAATAAGATGAATGAATGAATAATAGACCCATCGTTGGTCAGACAGAAGGGAGTGATCCCAAACACCATCCATTATTGTAAACATGTTTTCAGGTAGGAATGCTCATTAAGTCACTCACCTTTAAAATGTCATTTAAAATTAAACACATTGATGTTCCAATCACAGATTGCAACTTTTAAACTGTCCTCTGGAGGGGGCAAGTCGTCTGTGTGTGTGTGTGTGTGCACTAACTCTACCACACAGGAGAGAGAGAGAGAAACAGAGAGAGAGAGAGACAGAGAGAAGAGAGAGAGAGAGAGATCCTGAATGGCTGGTAGTTTGGGGCCTGTGGTGTACTGGGCCGTTTTCACCCCCCTCTGAAGATCCTCACGGTGGAGGTCGGTGCAGCTGCCGGTCAGGATCCTCTCTGTTCTGGAGAGGTTTGGAAGGATCTAGTCAAGAAGAGTTGCATAACATATTCTATTTCTGTAATTGTTGTTATTGTTTGATATATTGGTGCACCAGTTCTCAGTATTATGTGAAGAGCATGATCACAAGTAAGCACAAGTCGTGTTTTTACATTTTAAATCAAAATGCAGTTTTCTGTCATCAGTGGAATGGACAGGGTTTTCAGCCTATTCAACACATTCATTGTATTGTGATGGGCCCCAGAGCGAGATCCCTCGCTCGCCGTTCTGACGCTTTTAACGGGTCTCCGAGTCTCACCTCTTCGGTTTTGTAGATTTATATTGAGCCGTTCAGAGAGGTTGTGGGTCTGGATGAGGGGGCCATTCCCCCCCAATCAACTCTGAGGTCTCTGAGACCTCATCCTCATCCGACTCCCCCTTAGACCCACTCTCTCTTGGTTCTGTCCACGTCCCTTTATCCACCATGATGCAGGACCCCCGCCCACTGTGACCCATCCCTGGGCCACCACTGGCTGGCTGGCTGGCTGGCTGGCCGGCCCTGAGGTGTATGGGGACAGCTCCCTGCTTCCCCTAGGTGACCCAGGGGATAACCCAGCCCCCTGTGCCTACAGACCTGTGAGTCCCTCTGGCTGTTCTGGTGTTCCAGAATACCAGGCCATTCTCCCTTTCACGGGCCAGTCTTCCCTGGGCTCCGAGGAGGTGTCCCGTACTTTTGGTCGAGCTCCCATGGGCTTCGTCAATGGCTTTTGTGGGAGATTCTGGACTGTACTATCTCCTCACAGGGTAATGAGTTGTTGGGTTCTGCCTGCACACTCCCGTCCCTGAGGAGATCCGGGTTATATTTGATGGTATATCATTTGTTACTTAAATTATCAGAACGTATGAAACCATAATTACTCCTTAAACACGGTCATACACATTAGTACTCTAGTTCAATTTATCAAACATTTTTATCCCATTTCAACATGAATCAATCGTAAATCATTCTGTTACTTTTTACTCTGACATCAAACTGTTAGTTACATTGTAAATAGATAAATGTTTTCATGTTACTTTATTCGTTTTCTCCATCTGGTATATGGCAGTGATCACATTTACCGTGATCGATCACATTGCTTTATTTTAGACCCTTATTACAACATGTAGACTCGCCTGATTCATACTACAGAAGTAACATCGCCTCCAGCTCCTCCGCTCCCAGCTGTGGTCCATCTGCGGATAATCACGTCACTGAGGAGATACATGACATATTCCACCGTAGGTATCCCCCCTTCTGCCGCCTCTGATCCCACCTGCTTCTCCGCAGGCAATGAAACCGACAATGTGAAACCCTCAGGAGAATGGTTGATAACCCCATCATCTTCTCCCCCTCTGATTCCATAAACCCCCTTTTAGGCTAACCCTAACCCTAACCCTAACCCTAACCCTAACCCTGATGAGCCTCCAAGATCATTTACATCATTACTTGTACACTCTGCCACCGTCACTACATAGGAGAAACAGGCCACACATTAGAAACACGCTTAAAACAACACATATACAACATAAAACGGGCACACTTGGACATACCCTTAGTTACTCACTTTCAGGACCATCCCCTCACACACCTCTCTGTGTCAGGACCATCCCCTCACACACCTCCATGTCAGGACCATCCCCTCACACACCTCCATGTCAGGAGCATCCCCTCACACACCTCTCCATGTCAGGACCATCCCCTCACACACCTCTCTGTGTCAGGAGCATCCCCTCACACACCTCTCCATGTCAGGACCATCCCCTCACACCTCTCTGTGTCAGGACCATCCCCTCACACACCTCTCTGTGTCAGGACCATCCCCTCACACCTCTCCATGTCAGGACCATCCCCTCACACACCTCTCTGTGTCAGGACCATCCCCTCACACACCTCTCTGTGTCAGGACCATCCCCTCACACCTCTCCATGTCAGGACCATCCCCTCACACACCTCTCTGTGTCAGGACCATCCCCTCACACACCTCTCTGTGTCAGGACCATCCCCTCACACACCTCTCAGTGTCAGGACCATCCCCTCACACACCTCTCTGTGTCAGGACCATCCCCTCACACCTCTCCATGTCAGGACCATCCCCTCACACCTCTCTGTGTCAGGACCATCCCCTCACACACCTCTCTGTGTCAGGACCATCCCCTCACACACCTCCATGTCAGGACCATCCCCTCACACACCTCTCTGTGTCAGGACCATCCCCTCACACCTCTCTGTGTCAGGACCATCCCCTCACACACCTCTCTGTGTCAGGACCATCCCCTCACACACCTCTCTGTGTCAGGACCATCCCCTCACACACCTCTCCATGTCAGGACCATCCCCTCACACCTCTCTGTGTCAGGACCATCCCCTCACACACCTCTCTGTGTCAGGACCATCCCCTCACACACCTCCATGTCAGGACCATCCCCTCACACACCTCTCTGTGTCAGGACCATCCCCTCACACACCTCTCTGTGTCAGGACCATCCCCTCACACACCTCTCTGTGTCAGGACTACAAGCTAATCAGAGTTGGACAGTGGGACAGCGGAGGGAAATGATTGGAAAGGGATTTGATCCAAACCCTGCAGGCAGTGATGCCTGGGGGGCTGAATGAACGTTCCCCCAGATAAACAGTTTTAACCAGCCAGGCCAGGAGGTAGATAGAGGTTTTTACATTTGGATGGATTCACGTTTTATCTTTGCTGAGGTTTTAATAAACAAATAAAAACACATATTTATTCTATATATACATGTATATGTTTGTGGGTTGTTTCTTATATTTATGTTTGACTTCAGCACTTCTTTTTCTCTTATTTATCTAATTATATTGTTGAGTGGTTTTTATCATGTTAATGAGTTGGTTGTTTTTTATATCCTTTTCTAAGCACTTACTACTTTAATTTATACTACAGCACTTAGGACAATTTATTTAATATTTATTGTTTGTTTTAGCCTGGAGACTTTCCACCCCATCCAGCAGCCTCAGTCCTGGTATTCTAACACCTCCTTCACCTGGTTCGTTCAGCCTTCTATGGATCATTCTGTTATTATTAATGATACTTTGGGTCCAGTTTTAACAGAGGGAGAGCGGAGCAGTGTGCCTGAGCACAAAGGACATCTTCTCTAAAACCCTCCAACACAAAACCTAACCTTGCCTGTGCCACTGCAATGTTCTCCCTCAACAACATTGGACTCTCTTCCACTGCCCAACCTCTCACCAGTAGGGATTTCCATACACCCATTTTAAGAATAACAAAGGGACCTCATACAGACTATTCCATACACCCATCTTAAGAATAACAAAGGGACCTCATACAGATTATTCCATACACCCATCTTAAGAATAACAAAGGGACCTCATACAGACTATTCCATACACCCATCTTAAGAATAACAAAGGGACCTCATACAGATTATTCCATACACCCATTTTAAGAATAACAAAGGGACCTCATACAGACTATTCCATAAACATCAGTGTTGGGCCTCAATCTTTAGTTTGTTATTTTGTTGTTTCACCTCAATCTACCTCTCCTTTCTTCCTCACACCCAAATAGACTCTTAGTTAAATATCTCTCCACAGGGGAGCTTAGGAGGGTAGCTTAGGAGGACATCTAGTGGGTAGGTAAGTGCACTCCCATGTATAATCAGTCTTGGAATTTTATTCTAAACCCAACACTCGAAGGACCCCATGCAACAACAGCAGCCTAGGTTTCTACCATTTTAACCCTTTACACTACACTAAGACAGAAAATATAGACATTTAGTTTTTAACCACAGTGGTACTTAGTTCCCCCCTGTCCTCAGCTTTTAGAAGCTCTTATTCCCCACCTACCTTTTTAAATGAGCCAATAACAGGACGCCCTCCAAGGCACAAGCAGTGAATGGACAGAACATTTTAAGGTACAAGTAAAGCAGCCAATAGGGTTTATTCCCCACAGAAGCCCAACCCCAGAGTAGTGGTTGGGTTTTACTGCAAACACCTGGCACTTTCAGGTAGTACCCTCACCCTCTGAAGAAGCAGCAGGACCTGCGAAACATCAGGGAATTCTTCATATAGTTGTCTTTCTATTTAGTAGGGATTTTCATACTTATTCTTAGTCTTTCTATTTATTTTGGTTATACAGTGTTTTTATTATGGATTCAATTTTAATTTTTAATTATTGGTAAAAAGTTTAATAAAGATTTGGTTTTAACTCAGCGGGTGGAGGGTTAATACCAGCCAAGGGACATCATAGACAATATAACAGAACAACAACACGAAGGTTTTCCTTGGAACCATAAATACCTTTTCTGGAGCCCGGCTTTACAGAGAACAACGTCCAAGCCAAGGCGACAAGGACTCTGGGAGCAAACAGCCGACGCCCAGGACCTCTCCAGGACGAAATATCTAACCCAAAGTGGTAAGAACCCATGCTGGGCAGTTTTTTATCACAATCCTAACTGCCCAGCATCCACCCGTTGACTTTAACCATGTATGAGTACCATAATAGATTCACTTCTTTTAGCCTCTTTAGAAGACAAACCACAGGGGTTAAATACAGCCACTCAGTCCTGTCCTCACCCTATCAGACCCCTTCTCCCTCCCTCCTTCTAGAAATCCACGCATTACACACAGCCACCAGCCACGACATGCAGCCACTCAGCCACGACACACAGCCACCAGCCACGACACACAGCCACCAGCCACGACATGCAGCCACTCAGCTTCATCCTCAGCCCATTAGACACCCTGTCCCTCTTTCCCTCCGTCCCTCTACAAACACAGGCACCAGGCACCACTTACAGCCACCCAAGCCTGTCCTCACCTCACTAGACAGCATCCCCCTTCCTCCCTCCCCCCTCTCAGCAACACACACACCACACACATTCACCAACCACCAGATGAAGCCAACCGGCAGACAGCCAAGCTATATTTCAAACGTTTTCAAGCCATCCACCATAAGGACATAACAGATAGAGCACTCTCCACACGGACATTCCCCCCGGGGATGATGAGACAGGTGCACAAGTTGACCAATTTCATCAAACCTGCTTCTCCCTCCACAGACACCAAACAACACATTACAAACAACACACACATATGGATGCAAAACAACATGACCACTCTACAAACCCATTACCAGACAGTTATTCAGTCCAGTTGAAACCCTGCACCATTCACACAGCAAGCACCTTACTGACTTCGAGCACACCCCCCCTCTCTAGAGCAACCCCCATTCCATCCAACTCACCCTCTGTAGAGCCCCTCCACCCAGAACAGACTAGGACTAGTCCTCTCCCACGGCAGACCCCGCAGCAACCCCACCCAGAAAATAACCCCGCAACCCAACCTGACCCGACTCCACCACAGAATTCCACTTCCTCAAATCCCTTTCCCCTTCCCAGCCCTTCCCCAGCCATAGGGAGTACTACTTCACCACCCCTCAGCCTTGTTGATTCCCCCCCCACAGAACAAGGAGTCATCACATCACCCAACACACTCACCGACCTCCCCTTTCTCCCTCTGCCTAACAGACTGGAAAACCAGAGTTCCACCCCTGTCCCCCTCCAACCTCTTCCCCCTAGACCAGCCAGAACACCAACACGCACCACAGTTCAATTCCACCACAAACAGTCCAGCCAACCTCTTCCCCCGAGACCAGCCAGAACACCAACACGCACCACAGTTCAATACCACCACAAACAGTCCAGCCAACCCGACGTTCTAGAAATAAGCCCCATTACCCCCTCATCCATCACCCATAGTTGTGTGTGTAGTAATGTAGCCCTTATTATTAAGGATACAATCTCATCTTTCTCTCTCTCACCCACAGGAGACATTGGCCGGATGGGGGGACCTAGAGCTGGGCAGACAAAAGAGCTCCCAGGGGAGGTAAAAAACATGATTGGGCCCATTAAGGGAAACCATTCCCGTCTCAAAGCCCCAACTGAACCCTCTCCTGGTCAAGCAACACCACTGCCCGGGTCTGGCTCCTCCCCTCTGACAAATATCCCTGCAACCAGTCCCCATCCTCCAACCCAAGCCCAACCCAAGCAACAGCATTACTATCCCACATCACATAAGGCCAGACCACTTAGGAAAATACAGGACTGGACATTCATAGCCACAAAACCCATCCGCATCCTAGGAGATTCTAACACAGCACGTATACCCCCCCACACTCACTCAGACATACAGATAGATAGTTTTCCTGGAGCAACGTTTCATAATTTTCACAAAGTCCTAGAAAAGTCCTCCACCAACTCACATACGCAGATAGTTATTCTTTCCGTTGGTATCAATAACATTAATCATGACCTCCATGGGACCTCCCTGAAACAGATAGTGCCCATGTACAGGGAGGCACACATCACATTCCCCAATGCCACTATTTACATCCCCATCATGAATTTTTCCCCACATCTCACTGAATGCCAACAACACAACCTCAAAATCATGAACAATTACATCACTACACACTGCAACCCTCTATTGGAAATACACAAGGAAGAATTTAACACCCACTCAGACAACATACATTGGACAACAACCACAGCTGACAGGATATTCACTCACTGGTGCAAACAGTTAAATTTATAAATGCACAGAGCCACAATCTGGACTCCCTCCCCCCCACTACAACAGACACTCTCACCTCATCCAACATTATAAACCTCTCCAAAACATTCAAGCCCACCACAGCACAAATTACACTCCTGGAGAGAGGGTTGACTTTCATTCCACAGCCCACCACCTTTGATTGGGAGCATTTCAGAAGGGACATATATCTATTTTGATTTTGAAACTAACCCCATTCCATTCACCCTCCCCTCCAAATGGGAACCCAAATTACAGGACACCCACCCAAAAATACAGGCACTTGTTAGACCGGACAACAGGACAATCAGTAATTTTACACACACATACAACACAAACAAAAACAACATCACCACAGCAGAAAGACAAGCCATTAGGGAACTCAAACAAAAACAGCATCACCACAGCAGAAAGACAAGCCATTAGGGAACTCAAACACAATCATAACATCATAATAAAAGAAGACAAAGGATCCAAAATTGTAATACTCGACACATACCAATATCTGATATTTATATTACATATAAACAGTTTTAACACATACCAATATCTGCATGAAGCACACAGACAACTTTCAGACACCAGGACATACACACCCATTACACATAGCATACAAACCCAGACACAAACAACACTCCGCAAAATAATCCATACGCTCTATGATAAACAGCACATAAACAAAAAACAGCTAGAATTCCTGTGTGGACCGTACCAACCAAGACACCGCTATTTCTACCTCCTTCCTAAAATACACAAGGACCCTCACACCTGGACAGTCCCTGTTGAAGTGCCCCCAGGTCGTCCAATAGTCTCAGATTGCAACAGTGAATCATACAACATTGCAGAATACATAGACCTCAACCCTCTCTCACAGAAACATCCCAGTTACATCAAGGATACATACCACTTCATCAACCCTAACCCTAACCCTAACCCTAACCCTAACCCCTAACCCTAACCCTAACCCTAACCCTAACCCTACCCCTAACCCCTAACCCCTAACCCTAACCCTAACCCTAACCCTAACTGACACTTCCACTGACACTTCATCAACCCTAACCCTAACCCTAACTGACACTTCCACTGACACTTCCCACACACACACTACTGTTCACCATTGACAGACAGCCTCTACACCTCCATTGACACACAATTAGGCATAGAATCAGTTAGAAGCATCCTGCAGGACAATCCCGACCCCACCAGACCAGACGCAGAACTGCTAGACCTCCTGGAAATCTCCCAACCCTAACCCTCACTCACAATGACTTCACGTTTGACAATAAACACTACAGACAGGACTTGGCGGTTGCCCCCGCCTACGCTAACATATACATGGCCTCGTGGGAGAGGACCATCCTCGCCAAATGCCCCTACCAGCCTCTAGTTTATTACAGGTTTTTAGATTACATTTTTAGATGACATCACAACACCACACACTTTGAACAGTTCATTCACATCCTCAACACTCACCACCCTTCCGTCACTGTCAAGTACACTCTCCATCCATTAGAAGTGAACTTCCTGGACACAACAGTCTTTTTCTCCCCCTCACACCAGAACCTGAAATCTCTCTGCACTAGTCTTTTTCAAACCAACAGACAGTCACACCCTCCTACACAAGCACAGCTATCACCCCAAGCACACTTTTAAAGGTATAGTTAAATCCCAACTCCTCAGATACCATAGACTCTGCACACACCCCCAGGGTGCTGAAGATGCCACTCAGATCCTCTTTGGGGCCCTGAGAAGGAGGGGTTACTCAAGGAGATTTCTGAGAGGCATCAGGAGCAACACCCTCCGAACACTCACAAAGACAGAAGGCCCTAACCCTAACCTGGGCCCTAACCATAACCCTAACCCAAAAGGATTTCAGCTTTGTGTGTGTGTGTGTGTGTGTGTGTTGTTTTACATTTACATTTATGGCATTTAGCAGACGCCTTTATCCAAAGCGACTTACAACAAATACATTTGTTTCAGTAAGTGAATCATCTATCCATCAGTCTTTTTTTTTGTTGTTTTTTTATATTAGCAGGAGAGAACTTGTACAGGGGGGGTGAAGAAGTCTCAAGGGTTAGGGTAGTACAGGGGTTAGGGTTAGTACAAGGGGGTAGTGGGGATGAAGAGATGGAGGTCTTCAATCTACGGAGGAAGATTGGTAGTGACTCTGCAGTCATGACAGCAGTGGGAAGCTCGTTCCACCAGCGGGGTGCCAGGACAGTGAAAAGCCGTGACCGAGTAGTGCGGCTGCTGCATCCACGTAGAGATGGCGGTGCCAGGCGGGCAGCCGAGGTGGAAGAGCAGAGTGATCATGCAGGGGTTTGGGGGCCAACCATTGCTTGCAAGTAGGGTTGTGTTGTGTTTCAGGCGAGGTTGTGGTGTGTGTGTGTGTGTGTGTGTGTGTGTGTGTGTGTGTGTGTGTGTGTGTGTGTGTGTGTGTGTGTGTGTAGTGTGTAGTGTGTTGTGTTTCAGGTGCGGTTGTGGTGTGTGTGTTGTGCTGTGTGTGTTATGTTTCAGGCGAGGTGTGTGTGTGTGTGTGTGTGTGTGTGTGTGTGTGTGTGTGAGAGACTCTGTCAGACTCTGAAGACAGTCAGTCACTGGACAGGTTGGAACACACTTCACTCTGGATCATACTCTGTGAGTACTGTATGTGTGTGTGTGTGTGTGTGTGTCTAACTAAGTTGTGTGTGTGTGTGTGTGTGTGTGTGTGTGTGTCTAACTGAGTAGTGTGTGTGACGCTGTGGTAGAGTGTTAGAATGTAACTCTGTTGTGGAGCCGTGTTTGGGGGGATTCTTCTGGAGGTTTCTACCAGAGGAGAGCTGTTGAGCTGGACAGGTACTAACACTTGTTAGAGGAAGGAGAGGACAGGATATGCATACTAATGTTCTACTACACTGATGTTCTACTACACTAATGTTCTATAACACTAGTGTTCTATTATACTAACATTCTATTACACTAATATTCTATTACACTGTTCTATTACACTAATATTCTATTACACTAATATTCTATTACACTGTTCTATTACACTAATGTTCTATTACACTAATGTTCTACGACACTAATGTTCTACGACACTAATGTTCTATTACACTGTTCTATTACACTGTTCTATAACACTAATGTTCTATAACACTAATGTTCTATTATACTAATGTTCTATTATACTAATGTTCTATAACACTAATGTTCTACTACACTAATGTTCTATTACACTAATGTTCTATTACACTAATGTTCTATTACACTAATGTTCTACGACACTAATGTTCTACGACACTAATGTTATATTACACTGTTCTATTACACTAATGTTCTTTTACCCCTGGATACGAACTATATATTCCTAACCCTAACAGTCCCATAGAAATACATTCCTAACCCTAACAGTCCCATAGAAATATATTCCTAACCCTAACAGTCACATAGAAATACATTCCTAACCCTAACAGTCTCAAATAAATACATTCCTAACCCTAACAGTCACATAGAAATATATTTATAACCCTAACAGTCTCAAATAAATATATTTCTAACCCTAACAGTCTCAAATAAATATATTTCTAACCCTAACAGTCTCAAATAAATACATTCCTAACCCTAACAGTCCCATAGAAATACATTCCTAACCCTAACAGTCTCAAATAAATATATTCCTAACCCTAACAGTCCCATAGAAATACATTCCTAACCCTAATAGTCTCAAATAAATATATTCCTAACCCTAACAGTCCCATAGAAATACATTAGAACATTTAAAAATGCATTTAGTTTTTTTTACGCTGCTGAAACAATCCGGAGTGCCAGATGTGTGAAAGGTTCAACCACTGAAGAGGAAATCTTCTCACATGGTTCTGCTTTCCTCCATTGGCCTCATGTGTTGTGCTGTCGACATTCGACCACCAGATGGCGCCATGCAGCGTGTTTCTGCTCTCTGTCAGTAGCTGGAAAACTGACGGAACAGATTTAATCCACCATCAACTCCATACACATTACATACATGACATCACATTACATACATGACATTACATACATGACATGACATGACATGACATACATCACATTACATACATGACATCACATTACATACTGTTTTGAGGTTTAAATTGGCCAGGATGCCCCCCAAGACTCCCCCACTGATAATACATAGAAACACATGTTACTGTTGCTGTATTTACTGTCTAGTCTGACTTCAGTGACTGAGATAGATTAGATAGATACAGTAGATAGATAGATACAGTAGATCGATAGATAGATAGATAAACTAGGGTCGGTAGAAGGCCGCTGTTGCCTGGATGGGATGCAGCCTCCAGATGTGTTTACATGATCTTTGACATGATGGATTTTCTATCATTGTTTATAGTTCTGAAAAAACAACCTCTGTGTGTGTGTGTGTGTGTAGATTGATTGATTGATTGATTGATAGATACTATAGATAGATTGATAGAGGGATGGATAGAGGGATGGAGGAATGAAGGGGTGGAGGATGGAGGAGGGATGGATAGAGGGATGGAGGAATGAAGGGATGGAGGAGGGATGGATGGAGGAATGAAGGGGTGGAGGATGGAGGAGGGATGGATAGAGGGATGGAGGAATGAAGGGGTGGAGGATGGAGGAGGGATGGAGGAATGAAGGGGTGGAGGATGGAGGAGGGATGGATAGAGGGATGGAGTGGAGTGAAGAAGGCACCAATAGGAGGGGGGAGCATGATGATAATAATGATATTCCAGCGAGCGTCTTTGAACTCCGCAGCTCAACAACAGACAGAGGATCTCCATGTCTGTGATACTCTGCATCAAACACGCTTCACAAAAACACTCATCATAATCATCATCATAATCTTAATAATAATCATAATCATCATAATAATACATTAAAGACCCAAGGACGCTGGGCAGACAAAAAGACCAAAACAAGTCAAGACAACATTTTGTTTTCACGAGAGGAGAGGAGAGGAGAGGAGAGGAGAGGAGTGGAGTGGAGAGGAGAGGAGTGGAGTTTTATATTGTGTTGCTGCTCACGTCTGTCTCTGTCTCTTTCTATCTCGGCTGTTAGCCTAGCCTGTCAGCTGTTAGCCTAGCCTGTCAGCTGTTAGCCTAGCCTGTCTAGAATACTCTATCAACCAATGAGACGTCACCTGTGTCTCCGGGAGACACCAGAGCTACAGCCAATCACATCGTCTCCCTAGACAGGCCTGAGCCAATCACGTTGTCTCACTACTCCTTCCTGTCTGTGGGCTGCATCACTACAAGGCTACCATGGTTACCATGAGATTGACTTTAAACAACGACCCCTGACCCTAACCTTGACCCCTGACCCTGACCCTAACCTTGACCCCTAACTCTGACCCCTGACCACAGCCATGTTTCAGTAACTCTTGTATCCTAAGAGTTCTGTTCTAAGGGTTCTGTTCTAAGACCTCTGTTCTAAGGGTTCTGGATTCCCCTGGAGATGTTCTGAGATGTTCTTTTATGTCTGTGAACCGTGATGCTGCTCTACAAACATGACCTGAGCACAGCTGTGTCCACACACACACACACACACACACACACAGACACATACTCATACATAGACGCACATTCATATGCACACACACACACACCCAGACCCCAATATCCTCTGTTTATACAGAGCACTAAGATGATCGACACAGTCCCCAAATAGCAACCTGAGGAAAGAAAAGGAGTGTGTGTGTGTCTGTGTGTCTGTCTGTCTGTCTGTCTGTCTTCTAGGGGAGGCTGACACACACATACACACACACACACACACACACACACAAGGTTACACACACACACACACACAGGTTACACAGACACACACACACACACAGGTTACACAGACACACACACACACACGCTGTCTGGACAGCAGCAGACATGGTGGCCTCTGGGTAACGTTGCCATGGTAATCAGCTGTGAAATGTCACACACTCCCAGAACTGTTGATGCATCAGAGGAGAGGAGAGGAGGGGAGAGGAGGGGAGAGGAGAGGAGAGGAGAGGAGAGGAGGGGAGGGGAGGGGAGAGGAGGGGAGGCTTTAGTCTGTCTCTGGTTTTTATCAACTCGTCTGCTAGCCTAGCCTGTTAGCTGCTAGCCTAGCCTGTTAGCTGCTAGCCTAGCCTGTTAGCTGCTAGCCTAGCGCTCTTTGTCTTCACAACATCAAACTATGAATGAAAATCATTCAAACAAACAAACACAAGACACTCTATCAACCAATGAGACGTCACCTGTGTCTCCGGGAGACACCGGAGCTACAGCCAATCACATCGTCTCCCTAGACAGGCCTGAGCCAATCACGTTGTCTCACTACTCCTTCCTGTCTGTGGGCTGCATTACTACAAGGCTACCATGGTTACCATGAGATTGACTTTAAACGACCCCTAACCTTGACCCCTAACCCTAACCCTGACCCCTAACCCTGCCCTGACCCTAACCTTGACCCCTAACCCTAACCATGACCCTATCCCTGACCCTAACCTTGACCCCTAACCCTAACCCTGACCCCTAACCCCTAACCTTGACGCTAACCCTGACCCTAACCCTGACCCCTGACCTTGACCCTGACCTTGACCCTGACCTTGACCCTGACCTTGACCCTTAACCCTGACCCCTAACCCTGACCCCTAACCCTGACCCGCAACTTAACCCTAACCCTAACTCTGACCCCTGACCACAGCCATGTTTCAGTAACTGTTGTATTCTAAGAGTTCTGTTCTAAGGGTTCTGTTCTAAGAGTTCTGTTCTAAGGGTTCTGTTCTAAGAGTTCTGTTCTAAGGGTTCTGTTCTAAGAGTTCTGTTCTAAGGGTTCTGTTCTAAGGGTTCTGTTCTAAGGGTTCTGTTCTAAGACTTCTGTTCTAAGACTTCTGTTCTAAGGGTTCTTGTTTCCCCTGGAGATGTTCTGAGATGTTCTTTTATGTCTGTGAACTGTGATGCTGCTCTACAAACATGACCTGTAGTCACAGGCTGAGCACAGCTGTGTCCACACACACACACACACACACACACACACACACACACACACACACACACACACACACACAGAGCCCAATATCCTCTGTTTATACAGAGCACTAAGATGGTCGACACAGTCCCCAAATAGCAACCTGAGGAAAGAAAAGGAGTGTGTGTGTGTGTGTGTGTGTGTGTGTGTGTGTGTGTGTGTGTGTGTGTGTGTGTGTGTGTGTGTGTGTGTGTGTGTGTGAGAACTAAGACCAGGTCTTCTGCTCCTCCAATGAGAGTCAGGATACAGTATCAACAGCCAAAGTGTGACACAATGTTTCACACACACACACACACACACACACACACAGCCAAAGTGTGACACAATGTTTCACACACACATACACACACACACAGCCAAAGTGTGACACAATGTTTCCGTTGTTCCTGAAAGCAGAGAACCGTCTCAGTGGTTTATGATCCTCTTATCTGTCCTGTCTGCATGGTTTATCTGGAGGCTGGGGGAGGCTGGGGGAGGCTGGGGGAGGTAGAACACCAGGGGAGGCTGGGGGAGGCTAGGGGAGGTAGAACACCAGGGCAGGCTGGGGCAGGTAGAACACCAGGGGAGGCTGGGGGAGGTAGAACACCAGGGGAGGCTGGTGGAGGTAGAACACCAGGGGAGGCTAGGGGAGGCTGGGGGAGGTAGAACACCAGGGGAGGCTGGGGGAGGTAGAACACCAGGGAGGCTGGTAGAGGCTGGGGGAGGTAGAACACCAGGGGAGGCTGGGACACACACACACACACACACACACACACAGGTTACATACACACACACACACACACACACACACACACAGGTTACACACAGACACACACATACATACACACACACACAT
>NC_139675.1:236889-241889 GCF_951799395.1 Argentina silus
ATAATAATAACAAATAATAATTAAAGGCTTCTGGCATTACAACTGCCAATGCCCCCCCCTGGTGTGAGCATTGATTACTTTGTCTTATGATGACTGATGGATAGATGATTCACATACTTAAACAAATGGATTTGCTGTACATCGCTTTGGATAAAGGCGTCTGCTAAATGCCATAAATGTAAAAGATAGATAGGTACTTTATTGATCCCTGAGGGGAAATTAAGGCGTTACAGCAGCTCACATCACAAACAACAACAAAATAAAGTGGCAATAGAATAAAATAAAATAGACATCTAAAACATTCTATACAGTAAGAACAGTCCAGTGTGATTTAACATCCCCCAGCCTGATTCTGATCACCCTGATGGAGCAGCCGGAGGAGGAGTTGGACAGTCTTATTGTGGCAGGCAGAAAAGATCTCCTATAACGTTCCTTAGTGCAACGTGGTTGTAATAATTAGTTGCTAAAGGAGCTTCTCTGCTCTGCCACAGTGTCATGTAGGGGATGGGAGGGATTGGCCATGATGGCCAGGAGTTTGGTCCTCATCCTCCTATTGGCCACCTCCTCCACAGTGGCCAGCTTTCCTTCCTTGATGCTGCCCCCCCCCCCCCCCCCCCCCCCCCAGCATACCACCGCGTACAGCACTGCGCTGGCCACCACTGACTAGTAGAATGTTCAACAGAGTTCTGCACACGCCAAAGGACCTGAGCCTCCTCAGGAGATGAAGCCGGCTCTGGCCCCTGTTGTACAGGACATCTGTGTTTACCAGTCCAGTCCAGTTTATTGTCCAGGTGCACCACCAGGTACTTGTAGCTCTGGACCACCTCCACGTCCTCTCCCTGGATGGAAACAGGAGACAGGGGGACCCTAGTCCTCCTAAAGTCCACCACCATCTCCTTTGTCTTGCTGATGTTGAGTAGCAGGTGGTTCTGCTCACACCACTCAACAAAACTGTCCACCAGTCCTCTGTACTCAACTGTCCACCAGTCCTCTGTACTCAGGCAACAAGGGGGTGTAATGGAGAGCATGACAACAACATAAAGACACCGTGGATAATAAATAGAGGATAATACATAGAGGATAATAAATAAATAGAGGATAATAAAACACGTTCTACCAAATCTACTATTCAGTACTCCGGAGCTGTCACACCACCGGACGGAGCCACTTCACGGCCCGTGATTCCTCGTGCGTAACGGTACAATTTAACGGTCCACTGCGCGCGGAGCAGCCTACGAGGCCCCGCCCCTCCTCCCTGCTCACGGATTGGCCAGGTAGGCTGTGTGGTGTCGCTTCTCATTGGCTGCTTGGTGACGGTATGTGAGGTTGACGGGGAGTACCGGAGGGCTGCGCGCGGGCTGACGCGGCGGACGGTCACGGGAGAGACGCGGAGAGGCGCGGCAGGTGCGCGCGGAGCGACGGGAAACGACACCGCCAACTCTGCCTTCATCTGGAAATGGAGGTCGAACCGGAGAGAGGATGTTAGAAATACACATGCCTGGATATGAACCATAGATAACAGAGAAGAGAGAGAGAGAAAGAAACAGAGAGAGAGAAACAGAGAGAGAGAGAGACAGAGGGAGAGAGAGAGAGAGAAAAAAAAAAACAGAGAGAGAGACATCAATAATGTTTTGCGCCAAATTGAAGGAGTTAAAGATCTCTGGAGAATGTCCGTTCTCCGGTCTGGCTGCGACTCGCAGCGCCGAGGCCCGGGACCCGGAGGACCGGAGAGACGGCGGATCTCTACCCGTCTCTACCGACGTGTGTGTGGATCGACCCGTCTCTACCGACGTGTGTGTGGATCTACCACGGGAGGTGTGTGTGAAGGTGTCGCCTCTGAGGAAGACCAGCAGGACCAAAGTTAATCTGCATTCGTTAGGAGACAGCATCCGAAAACTGGCCTGTCCGGAGGTGAGAGAAGCCCTCATACTGTGTGTGTGTGTGTGTGTGTGTGTGTGTTTGTACATACTGTGTGTGTGTGTGTGTGTGTGTGTGTGTGTGTGTGTGTGTGTGTGTGTGATATCTACTATAACACACACACATATAATATAAACTAGTCATTAAAACTAACCTTCACAACATCAGAGTAGAGAACAGGAGGTATGGTGGACCAGGATGCTCTAGATGGAAGTGTTAAAGTGTGTGTATGCAGGGTCTCCCTCCTCCCTCCTAACCCTAACCCGAAATAAAGGTTCAAGAGTAGTGTGTGTGTGTTAGAGTGTGTGTTAGAGTAGATACTGTGTGTGTGTGCGTGTGCGTGTGCGTGTGTGTGTGTGTGTTAGAGTAGATACTGTATATATGTGTGTGTGTGTGTGTGTTAGAGTAGATACTGTGTGTGTGTGTGTGTGTGTGTTAGAATAGATACTATATATGTGTGTGTGTGTGTGTGTGTGTGTGTGTGTGTGTGTGTTAGAGTAGATTGTGTGTGTGTGTGTGTGTGTGTGTTAATAATCAGTCATCTGGACTGTTTGCAGTTTCCCAGACTTCACTCTGCCTTCCTCCGAGTGGTGAGGCGCTCAGCAGACATGGAATGGTGAGACTGGCCTGACCCTTCTTCATCTGCCTAACCCTAACTCTAACCCTGACCCTTCTTCATCTGCCTAACCCTAACCCTAACCCTGACCCTTCTTCATCTGCCTAACCCTAACCCTAACCCTGACCCTTCTTCATCTGCCTAACCCTAACCCTTCTTCATCTGCCTAACCCTGACCCTTCTTCATCTGCCGAACCCTAACCCTTCTTCATCTGCCTAACCCTAACTCTAACCCTGACCCTTCTTCATCTGCCGAACCCTAACTCTAACCCTGACCCTTCTTCATCTGCCTAACCCTAACCCTGACCCTTCTTCATCTGCCGAACCCTAACCCTTCTTCATCTGCCTAACCCTAACCCTAACCCTGACCCTTCTTCATCTGCCGAACCCTAACTCTAACCCTGACCCTTCTTCATCTGCCTAACCCTAACCCTTCTTCATCTGCCTAACCCTAACTCTAACCCTGACCCTTCTTCATCTGCCTAACCCTAACCCTGACCCTTCTTCATCTGCCTAACCCTGACCCTAACCCTAACCCTTCTTCATCTGCCTAACCCTAACCCTAACCCTTCTTCATCTGCCTTCCATAGCAACTATACAACGACAATTAACAAGAAGAACAATAATAATAATAATTGTGTTGAAATGTTCTTTATAACAGTAATGTTGTCTATAGTAATAAGTAATTACTAAAGTAGTACTATAACAGTGTTATATCTGGCCTCAGCATGTTTATAACAGTGTTTATAACAGTGTGTGTGTCCCCAGCCCCAGTGTGTGTGAAGCAGATGTCGTAGACAGGAGTGTTGGTGGACCAGAGCTCAACCCTGACCCTAACCCAGAGCTCCTTCTGGACATGATGAAGGATTTCTCCCTCAGAGCAGGTTGGTGTTAAACAACCCTAACCCTAAACAACCCTAACCAACCCTAACCCTAACCAACCCTAACCAACCCTAACCCTAACCAACCCTAACCCTAACCAACCCTAACCCTAAACAACCCTAACCAACCCTAACCAACCCTAACCCTAACCAACCCTAACCCTAACCAACCCTAACCAACCCTAACCCTAAACAACCCTAACCAACCCTAACCCTAACCCTAAACAACCCTAACCCTAAACATGTGCGTGCGTGTGTGTGTGTGTGCGTGCGTGCGTGCGTGTGTGTGTGTGTGTGTGTGTGTGTGTGTGTTCCAGGTAAGGACATGGCCGGCCTGCGTGTGTCTCTGGGGGAGGAACTCTTCTTCTCTTGTTTGGAGGAGGACGGCCACATCCTGAGGGTGGTGGGCGGATCCTTGCAGGACTTCCTGAACAGCTTCAACGTGCTGCTGAAGCACAGTGCGGCCCCCCCCGGCCCCCCTGGCCCCCCCTGTGTAAACCAGGTCTCGGTGCTGTGTTTAGACAAGGCGCCCGGCCTGCTGAGTGTCTGCGTCTACGACCCACCCCCACCCACCCACCTCTTCTTCCCTGGAATCATCTCTGCTGCTGCCCGCCTCCTCTACCACCTGGAGGTGGATGTGCTGACGGACCCCCCCACCCCCCAGGACCCCCCCACCCTCCAGGACTCCCCCAACGACCAGATGGACCCCCCCACCACCCAGGCCCCCCCCACCCCCCAGGACCCCCCCTGCCTGCGGTACAGGGTGGTGGTGAAGGGCCCTCGGACCCTGAGCCTCAGCCCCCCGCCCGCCAGCCCCCCGCCTGCCAGCCCGGCCCCCAGTGTCCCCACCTCCCTCTTCTCCTCCATCTTCCCCTTCCACCTGCTCCTGGACCGGGGCCTGGGGCTGCTGCAGGTGGGGGAGGGCCTGAGGAGGAGGCTGGGGGGCCTGGGGGGGCCGGGGGGCCTGGGGGGTGGCAGGAGGCACGGCACCTTCCAGGAACACTTCACCATCATCACCCCTCAGGTCCCCTGCTCCTTCCTGGACATCCTCACCAGGCTCAACACCCAGTTCCTCATCCGGATCAGACCCACAGACCCCCCTACAGACCCCCCCACAGACCCCCCCACAGACCCCCCTACAGACAGACCCACAGACAGACCCACAGACCCCCCTGCAGGACCAGCATCCTCCAAGGCAGACCACACAGGGAAGGTAGGAAGACATTCCCTCTATAGAGTTAGAATGCATAGAACAGACTCCCATTCCCTCTATAGAGTTAGAATGCATAGAACAGACTCCCATTCCCTCTATAGAGTTAGAATGCATAGAACAGACTCCCATTCCCTCTATAGAGTTAGAATGCATAGAACAGACACTCCCATTCCAATCATTAACAGTCCTTGGTGGGTGGACCAACGGCCATTTTGGGTGTACTGGCCAGATGGCCTTGGTCTGAGGGGCTGTGAGGATCCAGGGGGTTGATGATGTCATAGATGACCCTCGCTGTTCCTCACAGCTGTCTTTGACCTTTGACCTTTATCTCTCCAGGTCAGAGAAACGTTGCAGTCACAGTGTTGGGAAGCTG
>NC_139675.1:251889-254389 GCF_951799395.1 Argentina silus
CCCTAACCCTAACCCTGGACCACAGACATGACTTAGACCAGCCCTAACCCTAACCCTAGACCACAGACATGACTTATACCAGCTACCTGGCCGAGCCTAGCCCTAACCCTAGACCACAGACATGACTTAGACCAGCTACCTGGCTGAGCCTAGTCCTAACCCTAGACCACAGACATGACTTAGACCATAGACATGACTTAGACCAGCCCTAACCCTAGACCACAGACATGACTTAGACCAGCCCTAACCCTAGACCACAGACATGACTTAGAGCACAGACATGACTCAGAGCACAGACATGACTTAGAGCAGCCCTAACCCTGGACCACAGACATGACTTAGAGCAACCCTAACCCTAACCCTGGACCACAGACATGACTTAGAACAGCCCTAACCCTAACCCTGGACCACAGACATGACTTAGAGCAGCCCTAACCCTAACCCTGGACCACAGACATGACTTAGAACAGCCCTAACACTAACCCTAGACCACAAACATGACTTAGAGCAGCCCTAACCCTAACCCTGGACCACAGACATGACTTAGAGCAGCCCTAACCCTAGACCACAGACATGACTTAGAGCAGCCCTAACCCTAACCCTAGACCACAGACATGACTTAGAGCAGCCCTAACCCTAACCCTGGACCACAGACATGACTTAGAGCAGCCCTAACCCTAGACCACAGACATGACTTAGAGCAGCCCTAACCCTAACCCTAGACCACAGACATGACTTAGAGCAGCCCTAACCCTAACCCTGGACCACAGACATGACTTAGAGCAGCCCTAACCCTAACCCTGGACCACAGACATGACTTAGAGCAGCCCTAACCCTGGACCACAGACATGACTTAGAGCAGCCCTAACCCTAACCCTGGACCACAGACATGACTTAGAGCAGCCCTAACCCTAACCCTAGACCACAGACATGACTTAGAGCAGCCCTAACCCTAGACCACAGACATGACTTAGAGCAGCCCTAACCCTAACCCTAGACCACAGACATGACTTAGAGCAGCCCTAACCCTAACCCTGGACCACAGACATGACTTAGAGCAGCCCTAACCCTAACCCTGGACCACAGACATGACTTAGAGCATGCCATAGGGACACAGATGTATTAGGTGGGGGACGTTGGGTCAATGTTGATTTACTACAGTAAATCACTGTATTTATAACTGTTTATGCTTTCACTGAAACACTGGTTTGTTGAGCTCACTTCACACACACACATGCTCACACACACATGCTCACACACACATGCTCACACACACACACACACACACACACACACACACACACACACACACACACACACACACACACGCACACACACACACAGACCTACAGGACTTAACATGACCTGTCACATCACTACATAACACACCACCACTACCTGTAATGTTTATTTAACCTTCATTTCTACAGAGGAGACCAAGACCTCTTCTATAGGAGCACCCTGTCCACAATATCTACACAAGTACACAAGTACACAAGTACACAAATACACAAATACACAACTACACGACTACACAAATATACAACTATACAACTACACAACAACACAACACTGTTAAATACAGACATCAATACATCATAGAAAACCACAACATATCAGGAGAACCAATCCCGTCTTTCACCAACGAGGGCCTCTGTCCATCACCAGAACCTCCAACTGACACCTTCCCTAACCCTAACCCTAACTCTAACCCTAACTCTAGCCTCTGTCCATCACCAGAACCTCCAACTGACACCTTCTCTGGAGGTGGTTCCAACTGGGAGGACCATGACTAAACACAGCCAGACCACCATGAATGGGTTAAGGTTAGGGTCAGGTTTGGGTTAGGGTCAGGTTAGGGTCAGGTTTGGGTCAGGTTTGGGTTAGGGTCAGGTTAGGGTAGGGTAGACCCGAACCTGACCCGAACCCTAACCTGACCCGAACCCTAACCTGACCCTATATGTTTGTATTGTAAGAGAGCTGTAATAAAGATGATGATCAACAGGTGTGTGTGTGTGTGTGTTTACACGTGTGTGTGTGTGTGTGTGTGTGTGTGTGTGTGTGTTTACACGTGTGTGTGTGTGTGTGTGTGTTTACACGTGTGTGTGTGTGTGTGTGTGTGTGTGTGTGTGTAACTGCTCTGTCAGTTAAATAGAATGTCAGTTGCAGTGGTTGAATGAGGCTCAGTGTTGCATTCTGGTTAATGGAGTCTCAAGTCAAACTCCAGAATGACATCATAGCGTCTGGATGTGGAGAGCTGGACACCGCGTGACATCATCAACACGCATCAGTCCTGCTGCAGAGCGGTCCGGAGGAGGCCCTGTGACATCATCAGTGTGCTGCAGAGCTGTCTGGAGCCGTGTGACCATATTAGGAGGTGAAGAAACAGCAGAGCAGCAGAAACACACATATCCCCCCCCTCCTCCTCCCTCTCTCCCCCCTCCTCCTCTCTCCCCTCCTCCCCCCTCTCTCCCCCTTCCTCCTCTCTCCCCTCCTCCCC
>NC_139675.1:259389-266889 GCF_951799395.1 Argentina silus
ACAAAATGTGGAAAAGGTGAAGGGGTCTGAATACTTTCCGTGTGTAATTGATTTCTATGCAAAACAGAGACCCTATAAAAACAAAGATTACAACTGTTATCCTTGCATTAAGATGGACTCAATTCAACTTACTGAGTGATTTGTTGATGACATTTTTGCATTTTAGCTGTCTATGTGCATGAGCTATTTCTGTATTTGTGTCAGGATCAAGAGAAAATGATGAATTATGAGTTGGTAGTGACATCCTCATCTACACAGTGTATAATTGATTCCTATGCAAATCAGAGACCCTATAAAAAACAAATATTAATTCCACTTTTATCTTTGCATTAAGATGGACTCAATTCAACTTATTGAGTGATTTCTTGATGACATTTTTGCAATTTAGCTCATTTTAAGAGTGTCATAGCAAAGGGTCTGAATACTTCTGTACATGAGGTATTTCTGGATTTCAATGTTAATAAATTTACTGATTTCTAAAAACCTGTTTTCACTTTGTCGTTCTGGGGTATTGTGTGTGGATTGATGGCAAATTCTTTTAATTTAATCCATTTGAAATTGAGTCTACAACACAACAAAATGTGGAAAAAGTAAAGGGGTCTGAATACTTTCCGAAGGCCCTGTATATCTACATACCTGTATATCTATATATCTATTTAACAATATACCTGTTTATCTGTATACCTGTATATCTACACTCACAGAGCACTTTATCAGGGGCACCTGTACACCTTCTCATGGTGGAGGTGGAGGAACACCTGTACACCTTCTCATGGTGGAGGTGGAGGAACACCTGTACACCTTCTCATGGTGGAGGTGGTGGAATGGTGTGGGGAATGTTTTCTTAGCACACTTTGGGCCTGTTAATACCAACCAATCATCTCTTGAATGCCACAGCCTATTGACCCATCTTCTAATGGCTCCTTCCAGCATGATAATGCACCATGTCACAAAGCAAAAATCATCTCAAACTGGTTTCATGAACATGACAATGAGTTCAGTGTTCTTCATTGGCCTTCCCAGTCACCGGATCTGAATCCAATAGAACACCTTTGGGATGTGGTAGAACGGGAGATTCACTGCTTGAAAGATCTGCAGAAATTGCGTGATGCAATCATGTGATCATGGACCAGAATCTCAAAGGAATGTTTCCAACATCTTGTGGAATCAATGCCATGAAGAATTGAGGCTGTTTTGAGAGCAAAGGGAGGCCCTACCCAGTATTAGTATAGTGTTCTAATAAAGTGTTTGGTGAGTGTATATACCTGTATACCTGTACACCTTGTAAGAAAATAAAGGACAGTGACAACTTGTGTGTTTAAGGAATCTTTTACTTGGAGTAATCAGGCAGCAGAGCAAGTCCATACTCTGGATCCAGCTCTGTGGTCTGAACCAAGAACTGATCTTTTATGCTTTTTCACTTCATTGAAATGGCATCACAACAAGTGAAAGTTACCTGTATATCTACATCCAATCTGCACCTTTTTAACTCTGAGAAAAGCTTGAGCCCGTCTTCATCTGGATGTTACCGCTGTCTCAGATGAACTATGGGTCTGTGCTTCCCTGCGTGCCTCCCCCTGTGCCTCCCCCGTGCCTCCCCCGCCCTGACGGACCCTGCAGTGTTTGGACAGCTGGAACATGTTTTGGTTTTCAGCCAGTAGAGCCAATCAGGGGTGGAATCCTGTCACCCTGACCTCATCAAGCTGCCTGCTGATTGGTCCAATAAACACATGCTCTCATTGTAACTTCCAAAAATAGATTCTGTTTATGATGCAGACCAGGCTCTGAGGTTAGGGCTGGGTTAGGGTTAGGGCTGGGTTAGGGTTCAGGTTAGAGACAGCCTGGGTTAGGGTTAGGGCTGGGTTAGGGTTAGGGTTCAGGTTAGAGACAGCCTGGTTTAGTCTAGGGCAGAGCCTGGGTTAGGGTTAGGGTTCAGGTTAGAGACAGCCTGGTTTAGTCTAGGGCAGAGCCTGGGTTAGGGTTAGGGTTCAGGTTAGAGACAGCCTGGTTTAGTCTAGGGCAGAGCCTTGGTTACGGTTAGAGACAGACTGGGTCACCTAACCCTAGACCAGGCTCTGCCTCTAACCCTAACACGTCACAGAGGATGTTAGAACAACACAGAGTCTTCCAGACAAGAAGCCTGTGCAGCAAGGCAGCACTAAACTCTTTCAAAATGCCCTCAGAACTCTAACCCTAACCCTAACCCCAACCCTAAGCCTAACCCTAACCCTCGGGAACTCTAACCCTCTAACCCTAACCCTGTAACCCTAACCCTCGGGAATTTGATGTTCCAGAATAATGTTACACAGTATACCTCCACTTCTCACCATCCTCACCCTCACACTCAAGCTGTGTTATGAAGGTTAATAACGTGTTATGAAGGTTAATAACATGTTATGAAGGTTAATAACAGTGTTATGAAGGTTCATAGCATGTTATGAAGGTGAATAACAGTGTTATGAATGTTAATAGCATGTTATGAAGGTTAATAACAGTATTATGAAGGTTAATAACAGTGTTTGTTGCGTCTGTGCAGGAAGGAGGCCCAGCTGGACGTGGAGGGGCAGTTCCTGGTCAGAATCATCTATGAAGACGCCAAGACGTACGACCTGGTGGCTGCAGCCAGTAAAGTCCTCAGTAGGTCACCCTAACCCAAACCCTAGTCCTAACCCTAATCCTAGTCCCAACCCGAGTCCTAACTCTAACCCAACCCTAACCCCAACCCCCAGAGCCCCCTTGCTGCTTCTACATTTACATTTACATCTATGACGCCTTTATCCAAAGCGACTTACAACAAATCCATTTGTTTAAATAAGTTAATCATCTATCCATCAGTCATCATAAGATAAAGTAATCTATGCTAGGACCAGGGTTAGGGGTTAGGGTTAGTACAGGGGGGTAGTAGGGGTGAAGAGGTCTTTAGGGTTAGGGTTAGTACAGGGGGATAGTGGAGGTGAGGAGGTCTTTAGGGTTAGGGTTAGTACAGGGGGCTAGTGGGGGTGAAGAGGTCTTTAGGGTTAGGGTTAGTACAGGGGTTAGGGTTAGTACAGGGGGGTAGCGGGGGTGAAGAGATAGGTCTTCAATCTACGGTGGAAGATCGGTAGTGACTCTGCAGTCATGACAACGGTGAGAAGCTCCTCCCACCAGCAGGGCGCCAGGACAGTGAAAAGCCGTGACCCTCTAACCCTAGTCCTACCCCTAGTCCTAACCCTAACCCTACCTCTAGTCCTAACCCTAACCCTAACCCCCAGAGCTCCCTGACTGCCTCTAACCCGTCCTAACCCTGCCTGACTGCCTCTAACCCGTCCTAACCCTGCCTGACTGCCTCTAACCCTGCCTGACTGCCTCTAACCCGTCCTAACCCTGCCTGACTGCCTCTAACCCTGCCTGACTGCCTCTAACCCGCCCAGATGAAGCGTAGATAAAAGGAGTCAAGCTGTGTACCCTAATAAATAGACAAATAGAACAACTCACTGTATTGTAGAGCATTATATAATAATATCAGTTTCCACACAAAGGTTTGGCAGAGACTTTTGGCTATATTTTGTTAATAGCAAAGAGTATCTAATATTGATAATCTGACTCCAATGTAATTATCACTGTGTGCAAAGAGTTGTTGAGTTTGTGCTGATTTAGTGTAAGAAACGTCAAGTAGAATGAATCAAATGAGGCTTTAATAATACGGTATACTTATACAACTATTACAAGGCCAATACTTCATAGAGAGATGTTACATTCTGAGACAGAGAGAGACAGACAATCACCACAGGTCATTCAGAACAATGCTACTGACAACATGATGAGAAACAGGACACAGGAAAGAGAAATAATGTATCCCTTTGCCCCTGTGATGTAGACTAGGAGGACTACTAGGAGCTGTTTTGCAAGGAGACCAAAGGAGACCAATCAGAATCAGTTTGACACTTCAGAGAGCTCATAGCCATTTGTCATATCGGGGGAAGGACAACTGAAGAAGATAGGGGAATAATTATAACCCAAACTCTGCTTACCACATTATATGGCTTATTAAATTATTATTATTATTATTATTATTATTATTATTATGTGTGTTTTACCCCCCAGAGATCGAGGCCGGGGACATTCTGCAGATGTTTGGGAAGATGTTTTTTGAGTTCTGCCAGGAGTCAGGTTACGACACCATCCTGCGGGTTCTGGGGTCCAACGTCAGAGAGTTCCTCCAGGTACTAACAGGTGTAATAACAGGTGTACTAACAGGTGTACTAACAGGTGTAATGACAGGTGTAATAACAGGTGTAATATTGACCTCATACAGGAACGGTGTAACGTGGGTTAGGACACAGTGTGGGTTAGGACACAGCGTGTCTCATTCAAGCTGTTTTCATATTTGTAAATAGAATAGAACTTTATATTCTATTTGTTATAACTTACCATTTATATTCTATTTGAAGCCAAACTAATGTAGCAAGTTGTACATCCATCTGACGACCATAGTCAATGGGGAGGTGTGTAGCTGCAGTTAATGATTCCATCAGTGTTTTATCATTTCATGAAAACGGGACATTTTGGGGAATTGCTCTAAACAGCAAGTTGATGAGCTGTGCTCTCTGGCTGTTAATACCAATAACTGAAACAAAATTGGACTGTGCCAATTATTACAGCTATCAATTACAGCTATCAGTTAATGCAGCAATCAATTACTTTTAAATGTATTTAACCTTTATTTATGCAGGGGAAACACACTGAGACCAAGGACTCTTCTGCAGGTGCACCATGTCCACAATATTTACACAATAACCAAATACAACACAGTTCAATACAGAAATCAGTACATCATATAAAACCACAATATATCAGGACAAACAATCACATCTTTCACCAAGGAGGTCCTCAATTAACACCCTGAATTACCCAAGCGGCACCAGAAAATCCAACTGAATTTTCTTCTGTAGATTGTACCAGCAGTTAGGTGCGGATTTATCCAATTTGGTGGAGACCCAAGGAACCTCAAGAGTTAACCAACTCTGAGAACGTGTTCGGTAATTTATGTTCTTGAATTTTAATAATGAAGTTAGGTCAGCCGAGTTTATGCAGTAAGGCTTTATACACAAAAAGGGAGTAATGAAGAGATCTGATAAAGGATGCAATGATGAGTATTAAAACCATCACCTGTGATAAAGTGAAGGCCGCTATGGGTTAGGGTTAGCCTAACCCTATGGTAGACGGGTTAGGGTTAGGGTTAGCCTAACCCTATGGTAGACGGGTTAGGGTTAGGGTTAGGGTTAGCCTAACCCTATGGTAGACGGGTTAGGGTTAGGGTTAGGGTTAGCCTAACCCTATGGTAGACGGGTTAGGGTTAGGGTTAGCCTAACCCTATGGTAGACGGGTTAGGGTTAGGGTTAGGGTTAGCCTAACCCTATGGTAGACGGGTTAGGGGTAGGGTTAGGGTTAGCCTAACCTTATGGTAGACGGGTTAGGGTTAGGGTTAGGGTTAGCCTAACCCTATGGTAGACGGGTTAGGGTTAGGGTTAGGGTTAGCCTAACCCTATGGTAGACGGGTTAGGGTTAGGGTTAGGGTTAGCCTAACCCTATGGTAGACGGGTTAGGGTTAGGGTTAGCCTAACCCTATGGTAGACGGGTTAGGGTTAGGGTTAGGGTTAGCCTAACCCTATGGTAGACGGGTTAGGGTTAGGGTTAGCCTAACCCTATGGTAGACGGGTTAGGGTTAGGGTTAGGGTTAGCCTAACCCTATGGTAGACGGGTTAGGGTTAGGGTTAGCCTAACCCTATGGTAGACGGCATCCACAGGTTTAAGAGTCGTGGCTGCTGCATTCTGGGAGATGACATCTACCAAAAGAATGGATTTTTTAACATACATTTTAAGAAGGGAATCTAGTACATCACAAGTAGAAAATGGTTGAAATGAGAACAAAGATTCTCTAGTGGTTGACTGATCTCCCATGGGTTAGGGTTAACCCTCTGACCAGGGCCAGCCACACCACCATGTCTCTCAATTAAAAAGCCTCCTGAGATAAAATGCTGTTTAAAGACATTACTTATCTCAATGTTCTCTGTAAAGGCCAGAGTCTGACAAAACTTCTTTAGGTAGGGAGGAAGAGGAAGTTCAACGTTTCAGGGCGTTAATTGTTTTCCAGAATGTTGTAGGATCACCAGCAGAATCCGACTTCACACTTAGGAAGCAGCTTGATTTAGCTTCTTCATTGATGAGGTACATCATCTATTCCTCAGTTGTCTGAAAATCAGCCAATCAGCAACTGAGTCTGTGTTTGTAGCTTTGGCCCAGGCCTGGTTTCTCAACAGAAGGAGATCTAAGAGTTCTCTTGAATACCGAGGATTAGATCTAATCTTAATTCTAAGGCGTTAAACGGGGCAGAAAAGTCCAGGATCCAGTTCCACAGGGAGGTGTTGAGACCCAGGGCCCTGAGCTTGGATGGGACAATGGGGTTGAATGCTGAGCTGTCGTCAGTCAACAACCTTCTCACATAGGTGTCCACATGGGATAGGGCAGTATGTAGGGCATAGGGCAGTATGTAGGGCATAGGGCAGTATGTAGGGGATAGGGCAGTATGTAGGGCATAGAGCAGTATGTAGGGCATAGGGCAGTATATAGGGCAGTATGTAGGGGATAGGGCAGTATGTAGGGCATAGGGCAGTATGTAAGGCATAGGGCAGTATGTAGGGGATAGGGCAGTATGTAGGGCATAGGGCAGTATGTAGGGCATAGGGCAGTATGTAGGGCATAGGGCAGTATGTAGGGCATAGAGCAGTATGTAGGGCATAGGGCAGTATGTAGGGCATAGGGCAGTATGTAGGGCATAGAGCAGTATGTAGGGCATAGGGCAGTCTGTAGGGCATAGGGCAGTATGTAGGGCATAGGGCAGTATGTAGGGGATAGGGCAGTATGTAGGGCATAGGGCAGTATGTAGGGCATAGGGCAGTATGTAGGGGATAGGGCAGTATGTAGGGCATAGGGCAGTATGTAGGGCATAGGGCAGTATGTAGGGCATAGGGCAGTATGTAGGGGATAGGCGATGGCATCATCTGTGGGTCTATTGGGGTGGTATGCAAACTGGGGCGTAAATACTCATTAGTATTTACACAGTTATAGGAACACAGTGATGACCAGTGTCTCTGGTCACCCTAACCCCAACCCTAACCCTGACCCTTAACCCCAACCCTGACCCCAACCCCGACCCCAACCCCAACCCCAACCCCAACCCTAACCCTGACCCCAACCCAAACCCTAACCCTAACCCCAACCCCAACCCCTATCCCTACCTCGTAGAACTTGGATGCGCTCCATGACCACCTGGGGACCATCTACCCGGGGATGAGGGCGCCCTCCTTCCGCTGCACGGACGCTGAGAGGGAGAAGGGCAACAAGCTGATCCTCCACTACTACTCTGAGAGGGAGGGGCTTCAGGACATCGTCATCGGCATCATCAAGACCGTCGCCCAGCAGATCCATGGGACGGAGATCGAGATGAAGGTCTCTCACACA
>NC_139675.1:276889-422077 GCF_951799395.1 Argentina silus
GTACACCTACAGGTAACCCCTGACCCTGACCTGACCCTGACCTGACCTGACCCTCTCTCAGAGTACACCTACAGGTAACCCCTGACCCTGACCTGACCATGACCCTGACCTGACCCTAACCTGACCCTGACCTGACCCTAACCTGACCAGCCGCACAGAGACCACTGGGGAGAAGGGACGGATCAATGTCTCAGAGTACACCTACAGGTAACCCCTGACCCTGACCTGACCCTAACCTGACCCTAACCTGACCCTAACCTGACCAGCCGCATAGAGACCACTGGGGAGAAGGGACGGATCAATGTCTCAGAGTACACCTACAGGTAACCCCTGACCCTGACCTGACCCTGACCTGACCTGACCCTCTCTCAGAGTACACCTACAGGTAACCCCTGACCCTGACCTGACCTGACCTGACACTGACCTGACCCTGACCTTGACCTGACCTGACCCTCTCTCAGAGTACACCTACAGGTAACCCCTGACCCTAACCTGACCTGACCTGACACTGACCTGACCCTGACCTGACCTTGACCTGACCCTCTCTTAGAGTACACCTACAGGTAACCCCTGACCCTGACCTCACCCCTAACCCCTAACCCTGTCACAGAGTACACCTACAGGTAGCCCCTGACCCTGACCCCTAACCCTGTCTCAGAGTACACCTCCAGGTAACCCCTGACCCTGACCTGACCCCTAACCCTGACCCTATGATAAATACCTCAGGGAACATTGGACGTAAAGCTGCGTAATGAATTATGACTTGTAATAAGTTGTTGGTTACATTGTCTTTGGCTCCTAGAGAAGCTCAATAAAATGATTATTGTTTTATTAGATCTTGTATTTATTTAGGTGTCATTGCGCCTCAATGTGGTCATGAGACACTGAAATACTGATCACATTATCACCTGCTGCTGTGTTCAGGTGTCGGCTCTCTGTGGGGTCAGGGGTCAGGGTTGTTACCATGGCGTCTGCTGTGTTCAGGTGTCTGCTGTCTGCGGAGAACTCCGACCCCCAATTCCACCTGGAGTACCGAGGACCAATCACCATGAAGGGCAAGAAGGACCCCATGAAGGTCTGGTTCCTGTCCCGCAAGACTACAGAGACCCCCGTCTGACCCCTAACCTGACCCTGACCACGACCCCTGACCCCTAACCCCGTCTCCTACTCCTGAAACCTTGGCTAAGGTACAAACCAACACCTCACATTGGTTAAAGCTTCATCTAGCGGCCCTGATATGGTGATTGGTGAGAGGCTCAGCTCTAGGTCATCACAGGAGCCCTCCGTCCCTCCGTCCCTCCTCCCTCCTCCCTCCGTCCCTCCTCCCTCCGTCCCTCCTCTCTCCGTCCCTCCTCCCTCTGTCCCTTCGTCCCTCCTCTCTCCGTCCCTCCGTCCCTCCGTCCCTCTGTCCCTCTGTCCCTCGTCCCTCTGTCCCTCCTCCCTCCTCTCTCTGTCCCTTCGTCCCTCCTCTCTCCGTCCCTCCGTCCCTCCGTCCCTCTGTCCCTCTGTCCCTCGTCCCTCCGTCCCTCCGTCCCTCCTCCCTCCGTCCCTCTGTCCCTCTGTCCCTTCGTCCCTCCTCTCTCCGTCCCTCCGTCCCTCCGTCCCTCTGTCCCTCCTCCCTCCGTCCCTCCTCCCTCCGTCCCTCCGTCCCTCTGTCCCTCCTCCCTCCGTCCCTCCGTCCACCACCGAGCAGCTGAGAAGGATTAATAATCTCCTACCTGCTTCCCCCTGGTGGTGTTTTACCCCCATAGCATTCTAATCAATTAACTTCAATAGGTTGGTGTACTAAATTTGCCCAGTAGTTGGTAACTTCACAGTCAGAGAGCACTGAATGTGAGGGCTGTTTAGAATGACTTGTAGGGGTAGAAGCCCAGTTTCAGGGCTGGTTACATGTACCCTTTCAACACTTTCATCCTGAGTTATATTATTTGTGCTTCATCCCTTCTCCTTTAAGAGCACTTATTATGTATTTTGGGTGAGTTATTTAATAACAAGTCCCTTTTGACCTTCTTACATGATTTTATCCACCATGGTCTTCTTTCTCTTCTTAATTATGTGAGATATGTTATTTTCTTGGCCCTGTAACTGACCCCTATCTAACCCCCTATCTGAATGAACCCTATGTCAGGGATTCCCTTTCAGACCCATCTCTGACCTAGGTTGAATCTCTGGACCTAACAGCGACCCTTCTGACCACATACAGCACAGGGATAGATCCTGTACATCTATCTTTCCTTTGAAGGAGGACAAAGTGAGCAGATCCCATGCATGTGCACCCTGACCCTAACCCTAACCCTGACACCACCAATGACCAGCTAACCCTAACCCTGACCCTAACCCTAACCCTGACACCACCAATGACCAGCTAACCCTAACCCTAACCCTAACCCTGACCCTAACCCTGACACCACCAATGACCAGATAACCCTAACCCTGACCGTAACCCTCACCCTGACACCACCAATGACCAGATAACCCTAACCCTCACCCTGACACCACCAATGACCGGCTAACCCTAACCTTGACCCTGACACCACCAATGACCAGCTAACCACCAAGACTGATTTGTTGGTTTGTTTGTTTCTTTAGCTTCCATGTTTAGTTCGGTACAACGTCTCACACGGCCTATCAGCGTCCTGAAGCCATGGCAACACCATGATCATGTATACTTTGACCTTTGTTCTTGTCGCTCAGTTCCAGTCCAGCTTTTGAAGTAGTATTTTATTAGTCGTGTTTTTGTACTACCAAGGTATTTATCTGCCAACGTTTTATTGTGAAAGTGCTTCACCAAATGGTATACGTGCACTGATGTTATTTATTCTGTTCATTTGTCTTAAGATGTAAATGTGGAGGCTAAACTATGACTGTATATTGTGTATATTGTGTGGAACACAGTGGGATTAATTACACTTCACAGTTTAAACACACAACAACACTAGTATGCGATTTTTTGGAATTCTAGTTGGGTGTGTGTGTGTGTGGGGGGGGGGGGGGGTGTGGGTGTGTGTGGGTGTGTGTGTGGCGAACCCTGAAGTCTGCTGGGTTTCTGTCTCACTGATGGACTTGTTGAATAAAGAGAGGCTACCACAGTTGTTCAGGTCAACTGTTCTCTTTGAGAGAGGAGGGAGAGGGGGAGGGAGGAGAGGAGGAGAAGGGAAGGGGGGAGGAGGAGGGGGAGGAGGGGGAGAGGAGGAGGAGGAGGGGGGAAGAGGGGATGAGGGGGGGGAGGAGGAGGAGGAGGAGGAAGAGGAAGAGGAGGAGGGGGAGGAGGGCTGTATAATGGGTTGATGTGTGAGCCAGTATGAAGTGGACAGGACAGGACAGGACAGGGGGTGTCTGAGGTCAGACGGGGGTCAGGTGGAGGTTAAAGGTCAGTGTTGACACGCGGTTTAAAGGTCGCTGCTTATCACAGTTGTGCTCGAGGCCAAAGGTTACTGTTGTGTTCTGCAGTTATCTCCTCTGTCCTGTCTGACTAGGTGTACAGGTGTGTGTGTGTGTGTGTGTGTGTGTGTGTGTGTGTGTGTGTGTGTGTGTACAAGTGTGTGTGTGCGTGCGTTAAGGTGTATGTGTGTGCCCGTGTCCTTGGCTGCTCTGACTTCAAACTGCTGTGCCCTACATACATACATACATACAGTCTTAATCAAACATCTGGATATGCAACAATACAACATATTACAGAGAATAATAATTAATAATATATTCATATCACACACACACATACACACTTGTACGCGCGCGCACACACACACACACACACACACACACACGTTCACATGCACGCACACACACACAGACACCTGTACACACACACATTCACATGCACACACACACACACACACATTCACATACACACACACGTTCACATGCACGCACACACACACGTTCACATGCACGCACACACAGACACACCTGTACACACACACGTTCACATGCACACAGACACACACACACACGTGCACACACACACACACGTTCACATGCACACGCACACACACACACCTGTACACACACACACATGTTCACATGCACGCACACACACACGCACACACACTACTGCAAATCCTATTACTACACCATGACGTTACCTATTGTAGCCTTGAGAAAGACCTTCCTACAGCCACATCAGCACAGATCCACAGAGATAAGAGACACACACACACACCTGTTCACACACACACACACACACACACACACCTGTTCACACACACACACCTGTTCACACACACACACCCACACACACACACACCTGTTCACACACACACACACACACACACACACACCTGTTCACACACACACACACACACACACACACACACACCACACCCTCTCTCCCTGGGTGGAACAGAGATGACACCTCTCTCCCTGCTTATAAAGGAGGGACACACACAGAGGCAGGCCATTCTGAGCACAGCAACACACGCACACACACACACACACACGCACACACACACACAGCCTAACCCTAGACACACACACAGCCTAACCCTAGACACACACACAGCCTTACCCTAGACACACACACAGCCTAACCCTAATACACACACACAGCTTAACCCTAGACACACACACAGCCTAACCCTAGACACACACACAGCCTAACCCTAATACACACACACAGCCTAACCCTAGACACACACACAACCTTTCACAAGCATGACCTTCAACGGGACGTGGAAAATCGACCGCAATGACAACTACGAGAAGTTCATGGAGAAAATGGGTGAGTGGATGAACGAGTAGGATATACAGTGGGGGAAATAATTATTTGATCCCCTGCTGATTTTGTTAGTTTGCCCGATTACAAAGAAATGAGCGGTCTATAATTTTTATGGTACTTTTATTTTAACAAATAGAGACAGAATATCAACAAAGAAGTCCAGAAAAAACACATTATATAAAGTTAGAAATTAATTTGCATTTGATCGAAGGAAATAAGTATTTGATCCCCAAGCAAAACATGACTTAGTACTTGGTGGAGAAACCCTTGCTGGCAAGCACAGAAGTCAGACGTTTCTTATAGTTGGTCACCAGGTTTGCACACATCTCAGGAGGGATTTTGGTCCACTCCTCTTTACAGATCCTCTCCAAATCCTGAAGGTTTCAAGGCTTTTGCTTGGCAACTCGAAGCTTCAGCTCCCTCCACAAATTTTCTATAGGATTAAGGTCTGGAGACTAGCTAGGCCACTCCATGACCTTAGTGTGCTTCTTCTTGAGCCACTCCTTTGTTGCCTTGGCTGTATGTTTTGGGTCATTGTCATGCTGGAAGACCCATCCACGACCCATCCTCAGTGCTCTGGCTGAGGGAAGGAGGTTCTCGTCCAAGATCTTATGGTACATGGCCCCGTCCATTGGCCCCTCAATGCGGTGAAGTCGTCCTATACCCTTAGCAGAGAAACAACCCCAAAGCATAATGTTTCCACCTCCGTGTTTGACGGTGGGTATGGTGTTCTTGGGATTGTAGCATTCAGTATTTCTCTCCCTCCAAACACGAAGAGTCGAATTTATGCCAAAGAGTTCAATTTTGCTCTCATCTGACCACATCACCTTCTCCCAAGCCTTCTCTGAATCATTTTGGTGTTCATTGGCAAACTTCAGATGGGCCTGTACATGTGCCTTCTTGAGCAGGGGGACCTTGCGGGCACTGCAGGATTTCAATCCGTTACGGTGTAGTGTGTTACCAATGGTTTTCTTGGTGACTGTGGTCCCAGCTGCCTTGAGATCATTACCAAGCTCCTCCTGTGTAGTTCTGGGCTGATCCCTCACCCTTTTCATGATCATCCTTACCCCACGAGGCAAGATCTTGCATGGAGCTCCAGGCCGAGGGCGATTGATGGTTATTTTGTATTTCTTCCATTTTCTAATAATTGCACCAACAGTTGTCTCCTTCTCACCAAGCTTCTTGCTGATGGTCTTGTAGCCCATTCCAGCCTTGTGCAGGTCTACAACTCTTACCCTGATGTCCTTTGAATGTTCTTTGGTCTTGCCCATGGTGGTGGAGAGGTTGGAATGGAAGAGATTGATTCTATTGACAGGTGTCTTTTATACCCATAACAAGCAGAGATTAGGAGTACTTTTCCTAAAGTGACAGGACTAATCTGTGTGCCTCATGGGCATATAACCGGTCTGTATGAGCCAGAATTCTTGCTGGTTTGTAGGGGATCAAATACTTATTTCCTTCGATCAAATGCAAATTAATTTAGAACTTTATATAACGTGTTTTTTCTGGACTTCTTTGTTGATATTCTGTCTCTATTTGTTAAAATAAAAGTACCATAAAAATTATAGACCGCTCATTTCTTTGTAATCGGGCAAACTCAGAAAATCAGCAGGGGATGAAATAATTATTTCCCCCACTGTATTGTGTGTGTGTGTGTGTGTGTGTGTGTGTGTGTGTGTGTGTGTGTGTGTGTGTTTTTCATCCACATTTATGATATTTATCAGACGTCTTTATCAAAAGTGACTTACAACAAATCCATTTGTTTAATCCATCAGTCATCATAAGACAAAGTAATCAATGCTAGGGTTAGGGTTTAAGGGTTAGGGTTTAGGGGTTAGGGTGAGGGGTTAGGGCCATAGTCACAATGCTAGAAGAAGGAAGGATTACTTTTTTTATTGTTATTGTTATTAATAGTAGAAAAACTGTAGTGGGGGTGAAGAGGTCTCTAGGGTTAGGGTTAGTACAGGGGGGTAGTGGGGGTGAAGAGGTCTCTAGGGTTGGGGTTAGGGTTAGTACAGGGGGGTAGTGCGGGTGAAGAGGTCTCTAGGGTTGGGGTTAGGGTTAGTACAGGGGGGTAGTGGAGATGAAGAGGTCTCTAGGGTTAGGGTTAGTACAGGGGGGTAGTGGGGATGAAGAGGTCTTTAGGGTTAGGGTTAGTACAGGGGGGTAGTGGGGATGAAAAGGTCTCTAGGGTTAGGGTTAGTACAGGGGGGTAGTGGGGATGAAGAGGTCTCTAGGGTTAGGGTTAGGGTTAGTACAGGGGGGTAGTGGGGGTGAAGAGGTCTTTAGGAGGGACCGTTAAGATGTAGCCTGAAGAGATGGGTCTTCAATCTATGGTGGAAGATTGGTAGTGTTTGGTGTGAGTGTGTGTGAGACAGACAGACAGACAGACAGACAGTCTATCAGGCGTATGATGATACTAAACGTGTGTGTGTGTCTCACCAGGAGTGAACATGGTGAAGAGGAAGCTTGCGGCTCATGACAACCTGAAGATCATCATCGAGCAGACAGGAGACTGTTTCCGTGTCCAGGAGACCAGCGCCTTCCGCACTCTGGAGATCAACTTCACTCTGGGAGTCGCCTTCGAGTACAGCCTCGCTGACGGCACTGAGCTCTCAGTAAGATACCCCTCACTCACTAACCCTCACTAACTTACCCTAACTAACCCTCACTCACTAACCCTAACTAACGAACCCTCACTCACTAACCCTCACTAACTAACCCTAACTAACTAACCCTCACTAACTAACCCTCACTCACTAACCCTCACTCACTAACCCTAACTAACTAACCCTCACTAACTAACCCTAACTAACTAACCCTCACTCACTAACCCTAACTAACTAACCGTCACTAACTAACCCTCACTAACCCTCACTACCTAACCCTAACTAACTAACTCTAACTGACTAACCCTAACTAACTAACTCCCTAACCCTCACTCACTAACCCTCACTAACTAACCCTCACTAACTAACCCTAACTAACCCTCACTAACTGACCTCTAACCTTGACCTCTGACCTGGCCCCCAGGGCTGCTGGGTGACAGAGGGCGATAGCCTGAAAGGCACGTTCACCAGGAAGGACAACGGCTGTCAGCTGACCACCACCCGCATCATCTCTGGAGACGAGCTGGTCCAGGTGGGTTACCATGGAAACTTAGACCATCACACATCTGCATACTAACTACTAGTAGTCATAATAACCAACTGTCTGTCTGCAGAGCTACAGTTATGAAGGTGTCGAGGCCAAGAGGATCTTCAAGAGGGCGTAGAAGAGGCAGACATCTTTAACTGCCAGCTTTTACATTGAAAGCAATAAAGACTGTGTATGTTTAACACTTTTACTGTGGTCTCAATCCATTCTGTTCCCTCACCCGCCTCCCTGGGGTCGACCCCCCCTGGTGGAGCAGCATACAACACAGGACCAGATCACATAGAACATACAACACAGGACCAGATCACATAGAACATACAACACAGGACCAGATCACATAGAACATACAACACAAGGGACAGGGTTTTTGTGGACAGGAGGCCTTGGTCTCAGTGTGTTTCCCCTGTAGGAATAAAGGTTCAATAAAATAATAATAATAAAAAAAATTGAGATCTAGCAGTGTAACATTGGGTGGCAGAAATGTCACATGGATGATTTGACTTCAGATTCAGGATGTCCAGTATATTGGTGAGAAACCACAACAGTTGCTTTGCTACTTATTACTGTACCTAGGTAACAACTCCTCAAGACATTTACACATATGAATGCTCTTTATTCATGTGGACTTGAGGTCAGAGGTCACAGTGGTGCAGTCAGAGGGAGAGAGCCCTAAGATGGCTGCCAACTGAAGACTACACTACCCATAAGGCCTGAAGATGACACTACCCATAAGGCCTGAAGATGACACGACCCATAAGGCAAACGCTTCAAATGATGTGCCAAGTGGAGTTGTTGCGGCTCAAAACCACAAGTGTAGGTGAATCCACTCAGAGAGACGGGACGGCCTCTGCTTTCCACACCGCTGACTGGCACTTCCAAAGTCCTCCCGTGGCAGTTGATGGTGGTGGGTAGGCCAGATTAGATGTTGCAGAGACTGAGTAAGTGTTGACAACAAAACAGTTTTATTTCATTCACAGCATATAGCTATTTCTCCCATTATAGTTCATCTGTATTCCATACATGTAAACTGTCTGTAATCACAAATGAAATAGGTCATCAGTAATATAACATGTGGCCTGGCATACAGGAGAGAATAGATTACCATAAAGGGGTTTTTGGGCACTTTTTGTGTTCTACAGTCATGCCATTTTGTTGTTGTAACTACCTGCTTGATTCTGAATATTTGAGATGAACTTGATTTATATTTACAGAAAGCAATCATATTCTCTGTAACAGGCGCAGTACCACCATAAACTATATAATACAATGTTTTTCTGCTGTGTGAAATGAAACTGTTTTCACATTTGTTTTCAAATGAAAGTTGTCCAACCTGCAATGAGTATTGATGGTTATAGTTACTATTTAGTGTGTCATTATGAAACTAATGGTGGACTGAACTCTTCATTAGATGAAAAGGATACAAAGGGTACTGTTGTGATGCACTGATTAGCTTTTGTGACATGTATTCTGTTGAGAGTTATAGTGCATTTGGGTGCATTTTATAGTGCATTTGGGTGTAGAGTGTAGTGTACAGTGTGTAGGGTGTAGTGTGTGTGGGGACAGGCCTGGGTGTGTGTGTACCTGCTGTATGTCTCTGTGGGTGGGGACAGGCCTGGGTGTGTGTGTGGGTGTGTGTGTGTGTGTGTACCTGCTGTATCTCTCTGTGGGTGGGGACAGGCCTGGGTGTGTAGGCCTGCTGTAGGAACCAGGAACAGAGGGTCTGGAGGGAGCGGTAGGCACAGCCCCAGCCACGGTCATCCACACCATCCTGCATGTAGTGGTAGTAGCTATACAGCCCCTCCACCAGGTAGACCTGACACACACACAAAAATCATTAAAGCTGAAATAAGTTGTCCACTGTTGTTGATCAAGTTGTGTATGTGTGTGTGTGTGTCTCCGTCTCTGTGTGTGTGTCTCCGTCTCCAGAATGTCACTGTTTTCATGCGAGTAGAAACTCTAGTTGGTTGCGGGGGTGTAGCCTGTATCATTCATCACAGCTCAAAGCCTTTCCATGCGTTCTGAATGCATCTTAATGTTTTAAATAACTGCATACAGCTCGCCACTGTGCATCACCATGTGTGTTGCTTGTTCCTGGAGGGGCTTCAGGATGAGGATCTGTAGAAGCACTTGACAACTGCTGACGTACAAAAGCCTCGATTGATTCATTTGATTGACAGGTTCCTGTTTAGCTTGCTATAATGTTGACCAATTTGTTAGCAGTGCCTTCTGAATTCATGCAGCATGTCTGTTTGCATGTTAGCTGGCTTTGTAAAATTGTCACCAACGTCTCAGATAAGTTAGTGAACAGGGTTAGTGAACAGGGTTAGTGAACAGGGTTAGTGAACAGGGTTAGTGAACAGGGTTAGTGAACAGGGTTAGTGAACAGGGTGAGTGAACAGGGTTAGTGAACAGGGTTAGTGAACAGGGTTAGTGAACAGGGTTAGTGAACAGTGTTAGTGAACAGGGTTAGTGAACAGGGTTAGTGCTGACTAACAGGAGGAATGGAAAACTGAGTCACATCCTTCAAAAACAGAGCATTTGAGGGAGTGGAGCAGGGCTAGATTTTTACATAAAGAGTACTGGAAAATGACAGAAACAGAAGACATGTTAGGGTGAATCTAACTTGATCTGGTGAAGCCAAAATTCAACACAATTTGCAGAACTAAAAGCACTCACTTGATGCACAGGAAAAACAGCTAGAGGTAAAATGCACATGGTTTCAGCAAGGAGTCCATCAGCAAAGGACTTGCTGGGGGTGTGTCCCAGTCCTTTTTATTTATACATAAATCAAGTTCATCTCAAATATTCAGAATCAAGCAGGTAGTTACAACAACAAAAATGGTATATATGGGAACACAAAAAGCGAACCATTTACAGTAATCTATTCTCTCCTGTATGCCAGGCCACATGTTGTATTACTGATGACCTGTTTCATTTGTGATTACAGACTGATTGTTAGTTGAACTGTTGAGCAATGAGAGATTACATGTATGGAGTAGAGATGAACTATAATGGGAGAAATAGCTTTATGCTGTAATGGAAATAATTCAGTTTTGTTTGTCAACACTTCCTCAATAGATTGTTGTGTCTTATATACTGTAGGTGGCTAAGTTTTGCATTGTGTGTGAAAGCAATGAGAAATGACTAACTGTTCAGCTGAAAATGTTGCTTTTGTGCTCATGTATGTTATTGTTGTGCGCATGTGACCTTTAATTTCATACAAATTGTTGAAGAAATGGCTAAAAACTGGAACTTCCTGCCTTGCTTCTGCAAGGTTAAGTATTGCATGTTCCTGAGTAGCAGAGTTGGTGGCATTGGAAATATGCATTTATTGTGAGCAGCTTGGTGCAATGGTATGGAACATGTGCTTTTCCCTACGACCTGAATTTTCCAGAGATGTGAACTGAAATAAAGACAAATCAGTGTTATAACATTTTACTTTGATTCAGTGAGTTGTCAGATATAGCTGGACTTCCACCAGGGACCTTGGAGACTTGACACACAGACATCTTCCCAAAAATGAGAGAACGTGAACTCACTGCCATAACCCTCTGAGCGACCCCGAAAATGTTTGAATTCCAACACTCCCTCCGGGAGTGCATTTGTTGTGAGCAGCTTGGTGGTGTAATGGTATGGGATATGATCTAATCTCCATGTTTCTAATGTTGTTGTACTTTGTAAACGTGTGTTTCTTGTGAGTGTCTTGGTGGTGTAATGGTATTGAACATGAGCAGAAGGTCGCTGGTTGAAATCTCCACGCGACTGATGAGTGCCCCGGTGGCGCAATGGTAAAAGACATGGGGTCTGGTTCCCGGGAGACAACAGCACCACCTGCTGGTGGATGTGTTTCCATCTGCCACTCCCTTCCTACAGTTTCCTCTTTCAACAAGTCAACAGAAACACTTCCTGAATCGACAGTTAGATCGTCATCTCTTCTGTCTTCAGTCAAGCTCCTGACTTTGTTCTTGAAAGCTCATCACCTCAAGACCAGAGAAACCAGTAGACTTCTATAACACCAGTTTAATGGAGACCAGCCTACGAGAACCAGGGTACATCAAACAGGCACGTTTCTGTTTTTATGTGGAGTTTTGGTATTTAAGCTGAGCAGAGATACTCAATACTGTGTGATGGATTCAGATTCTTTACCTTCATCCGGAAGTGTGCACTAGTACCTATTGTTTATGACTGGATGTAAAAAAACTGGTACATTTCTAATTTTATTTGGACCTTTTGTGATTGTTTTGCTGATTTGATACATACCTTTGTAGCCTTGATTTTTACATTTGGTGGTTTTAGTTTTGGGGTATGTTTTGTCTTTCTTATTAATTCATTTGACCTAGATTATAGTTTTTATCTCCCTGTGTTTCTATAGTCCATTACGGTTTTAATTATTTATTCTCTCTGTGAAGCACATTGTGTTAAAGTGCGTATGAAGTGTGCTTGATAGTCTTGAAAGTCTGATTGATAGATTGATACTTTATTGTAAATGTTGTCGTGTACATGAGGAGAATACCACACAGTCAGCCCTGCAATTCTCTGAAGTCACGTGTCGCAACAGGAAACCCCCCACCCCCTCACCATTTCCTCCTAGGCCTGTCCTACGTTCAGAGAAACTTCATAGTTGAGGCTGATGGAACTGAGTTTACTGGGTCAGATAAAAATATGTATATGAGAGAGAGAGGCGCTAGAATTACATATTTTCTATGTGGGCACGTACGCACGCACGCACGCACGCACACACACAGAGGCCTGTTGTAGCTGCAAATGACGTCTGATGTACCTGGTGGTGTGGCTCAATCCAGGTGTGAAATACTGCTGGCGTAAAGCCAAGGTAGAGCAGATTATGAGCTTGATTGACTTACACATTGAATGAAATGAAAATAATTTAACCATGACAGCGAGAGAGAGGGTCAAGAGTGTGTGTGTGTGTGTGTGTGTGTGTGTGTGTGTGAATTTCTCACTCACCCCTGACCCAGTTGTCTCTAGACCACTGTAGCGTCCCCCCAGTTGTTGCTACACACAGACCCCCAGACCCCACTGAGGTACACCTCCACCCTGCTGTTCGGTTTAGACCTGCCGCCCTGCAGACACAATGAACCTGGACACACACACACACACACACACACACGATGATGATGTGCCTGGTGACAAGGGTGAGGGGTTACTTCTGGACAGAGCTTTTTACTGTTCAATCAGTCCCACTCTCCAAAGTCTGACTGATTTGCATGTGAAATAAGTTTGCATACAGGTCAATGTCAGCTGCTTTCCATTGCCTGAATGTGTAGGGGAGCGTGCACAAGCGAATAGAGAACACACAGGTGTCTGGGGGAAGGGCTACTTCATCTCAAGCATTTGATTTGTTTCACAGTGCAATAGTGCTACAGATAGTAATGTATTATCATTTCCTGTTTGTCTGAAAAGGTCCATATATTTCCTGACTGACCTGGCTCTGCTAGATTTAACTCAATTCTCTGTAAACATTGAATTTTGTACGTCTCCATATTTAAGTACAAACAGGCATCAGGCATGTATTTTAAACCAAAATGTTTATCAAAAAAGTTAATTACTTTGATTGTCTTTCACCCTGGGATGAGATATGATGAATACAACGGTCTCCACAGTATTTCTAATCTAATGTTTTGAGTGCCAGGTTGAATCAAACCTGCATAACATTCTGACTTACCAGATGGAAAATGTCTACATCACACATGTTCACCTCTGTACTTTTTTTTAAATGAGGACAGTTCCTCAGATCCATTTGTGTAACAACCAGTGTTGGGGAAGCTACTCTGAAACATGATAGTTGTTGCCATGTGATTGTCAGTGATTTCATCCAGGATGCTCTTACTCACATCTAGGCAAGTTGTATCAACAAAGGAGAGTGTCTGAACACGTACGAATACCAACTGGAGGTGGTGCATCAGAACTAGAAAAACTAGTTCGTCCAGGGGAGAGCTGCATCAGTGAGGAGCCAGACAGAGAGCAGAGCTGAGCACTGAGGTGGGAGACAGATCACAACCGTAAGTTGATGTTTTTCATTGTTTTTCACCGTCTAATATGATTAGGATGAACTCACATGCCTTTGTGTCGCGTCACAGAATGATGGAACCCTAAAATAGTACGCTAGCCAACTGGATGTGACCAGCCTGTTAAGGAAGCCTCAACCTCATTTTGTCCAGCTGACTGTGATCCAGTAGGTTCAACTACATGAGGCCCTAGATAATAATAGATAATAATGACTGTGTCTAGACTAGTCAACAGTCTTTACACAGGTCACTATTGACCAACCAGCAGAGCTGTAAGACTGACAGACAGACTGTGTGAGTGTTGAATACACTCCTCTATGAAGAGTCAATCAGTTGGTTTACTGTATGTTTTGTTTTTTTATGTAAAGATTGGCTTGTGTAATCAAAGTTAACTTTCATCTTTGATTTAATTTGACATTTATTCAACCTGTAAGTGAAGATGCAACTTATATTTTACAATTACCACATTTTAGTTGAACTACCTTCCTCATTCTCTGAACAGTTGGCAACAGGAATGAACAGACTCAGTCCAACTGGAGCTACGCTGATGTGGGTGAAACAATCTGCCTTCTTATCTTACAGGGAAATCAAACCACAGGGAGAGAGAGTTCTGTTCTGTTTTGCTGCTGTATATCGCTGCTGTATATCGCTTTTGCAATATATATATATATATATATATATATATATATATGAGAGAGAGGGGCTAGAATTACAGAATTACATATTTTCTATGTGGACACACACACACACACACACATGCAAGGTAGGAAGGTAGTTTTGGTGCCTAATGGAGCATAAGGTACTTGCCCTGTTTACCCCTCAACACTGTATATACAGGAAAACAGAGCCACACCTGTCCAGTGTTCTCAGATCAACACAAAGGAGTCAGGGTGAGTGGTTGTTTCTGGACAAACTGGTTCATCAGGAAGGGGAGTGTCTGAACACGTATGAACTGAACATAAGCTGACAGAAGTAGGAGGTGCATCAGTAGACAAACAAGTTAATTCAAGGATGAAGAATGTCAGACAGACAGACAGACAGACACACAGATAGACAGACAGACAGACAGACAGACAGACAGACAGAGACATTGTTTGCCCTTGTTGGCTTCAGGAGAGAGAGATACTGTGTATCCAGTATCAGCAGGCGTTCATGTCCCTTTCCTCCCTCTGTTGAGCCCCAGACTGTAGTTTCTAAAGTTTCTCACTTCACTGGTTTTGAACTTTGTTCTCCTTTAACGTGCTGCGTGTGTTCATTGGGTTTATAGCAGGAGGTTCTTTGAGGAGAGGAGAGAGAGGAGGGGACCACTGCCTCTAGAATGAGTCTCTCTGGGGAGAGAGAGGAGGGGACCACTGCCTCTAGAATGAGTCTCTCTGGGGAGAGAGAAGAGGGGACCACTGCCTCTAGAATGAGTCTCTCTGGGGAGAGAGAGGAGGGGACCACTGCCTCTAGAATGAGTCTCTCTGGGGAGAGAGAGGAGGGGACCACTGCCTCTAGAATGAGTCTCTCTGGGGAGAGAGAAGAGGGGACCACTGCCTCTAGAATGAGTCTCTCTGGGGAGAGAGAGGAGGGGACCACTGCCTCTAGAATGAGTCTCTCTGGGGAGAGAGAGGAGGGGACCACTGCCTCTAGAATGAGTCTCTCTGAGGAGGTTGAAGACATGGGGTAAGAGAAGAGTCTCTGGAGGGCATTTACCATGACGATGATGATACTGATGATGATGATGGATACATCATTCATAACCAGATTAATGTTAGACACAGGAATGTAGATATACTGTAGTTCAATGCATACTGTAGCAACAGACAGTGTTACAACACTCCCTAGAAGGCGTGTCCATGGAGGAGGAGAGCAGATCCTGGAGGGAGATGACCACTAAAAACCTAAAAGCTACTGACCATACAGATATATTAATTTGGACTGGTTACACCGTCCCCACTCTCCTCCTCCCAGCGCACCCCAACCCTCCATGGTGATGGGGATCCCCTGAATTAAACAAAGACAGGTTCATTAACACTCTGTCCTTCACAATGCCACCCTCCTGTGGAACTGGCTCTAGAAGCTCAGCTCATATGGCACATTTAAAAACACAACTCCACCTTGTAATGCAGGGTCCAGCAGGAGAGACCAGCCTCACCTCTACCAAGCTGTGTGTCCATGAAGACTGACGACTCTATGAACCATCCAATACACTTCGGAGAAAGACCTCCTCATTCTGGTCAACGGTTAGTTTGAGGTTTAATCCTAGTAGTCAATATCCTGACGACACACAGACTCACACTCATATGAACACTATCTTCCATTATCTTCTGTTAAACATGTGAGAATGTTGGTGTTTTTGTGTTTGACAGGATCCAGCAGGAGAGACCAGCCTCACCTGTTCCCAGCTGTGTGTCTATGAAGAGTGACTGGTCTATGGGACAACCAATAAACTTCAGACAGGGAACCGTCACTACTAAACAAGGGTAGGTGTATCATGGGGGATGTGATGAACTAACTGCCAGACTACGCCACCTGTTTGTTTCATGAGGTCCTCGGAGGAAACTATAATGAACTCAGGTTCTACTATCAAGGAGGGAGCATGGGAATAAGAAACACAATGCAACAATGATTTATTGTACAGCTTTTAATCACATCATCTTCAGCTATAGGAGTTCAGCACATATTGATCATTAAAGGCAGAATTTCAAATGTTAGACATAGGAATGTAGATATACTTTAGTTCGATGCAAACTGTAGCAACAGACAATGTTACAACACTCACTAGAAGGCGTGTCCATGGAGGAGGAGAGCAGATCCTGGAGGGAGATGGCCACTAAAAATCTAAAAGCTACTGACAATACAGATACAGTGCATTCGGAAAGTATTCAGACCCCTTCACTTTTTCCACATTTTGTTATGTTACAGCCTTATTCTAAAATGGATTCAATTAATTTGTTTCCTCATCAATCTACACACAATACCCCATAATGACAAATACAATACAAGTTTTTAGAAATGTTTGCTAATTTATTAAAAATAAAAAACTGAAATGTCACATTTACATAAGTATTCAGACCCTTTGCTATGACACTCGAAATTGAGCTCAGGTGCATCCTGTTTCCATCGATCATCCTTGAGATGTTTCTACGACTTGACTGGAGTCCACCTGTGGTAAATTCAATTGATTGGACATGATTTGGAACAGCACACACCTGTCTACATAGGGTCATTTTACATTTACATTTATGGCATTTAGCAGATGCCTTTATCCAAAGCGACTTACAGCAAATACATCTGTTTAAGTAAGTGAATCATCTATCCATCAGTCATCATAAGATGAAGAAATCAATGCTCAGACTAGGGTTAGGGTTACGGTTAGGGTTAGGGGTTAGGGCCATAGGCAGTCACAATGCTAGAAGAAGATTTATTTATTTTTTTAACAGGAGAAAAAAGGTCCCACAGTTGACAGTGCATGTCAAAGCAAAAACCAGGCCATGAGGTTGAAGGAATTGTCCGTTGACCTCCGAGATAGGATTGTGTCGAGGCACAGATCTGGGGAAGGGTACAAAAAAAATATTATTATGATTTAAAAGCTATTCACAATACAGTTATATTAATTTGGGCTGGCCACACCGTCCCCACTCTCCTCCTCCCAGCGCACCCCAACCCTCCATGGTGATGGGGATCCCCTGAATTAAACAAAGACAGGTTCATTAACACTCTGTCCTTCACAATGCCACCCTCCTGTGGAACTGGCTCTAGAAGCTCAGCCCATATGGCACATTTAAAAACACAACTCCACCTTGTAATGCAGGGTCCCGCAGGAGAGACCAGCCTCACCTGTACCAAGCTGTGTGTCCATGAAGACTGACCGGTCTATGGAACATCCAATACACATCGGAGAAAGACCTCCTCATTCTGGTCAACGGTTAGTTTGAGGTTTAATCCTAGTAGTCAATATCCTGACGACACACAGACTCACACTCATATGAACACTATCTTCCATTATCTTCTGTTAAACATGTGAGAATGTTGGTGTTTTTGTGTTTGACAGGATCCAGCAGGAGAGACCAGCCTCACCTGTTCCCAGCTGTGTGTCTATGAAGAGTGACTGGTCTATGGGACAACCAATAAACTTCAGACAGGGAACCGTCACTACTAAACAAGGGTAGGTGTATCATGGGGGATGTGATGAACTAACTGCCAGACTACGCCACCTGTTTGTTTCATGAGGTCCTCGGAGGAAACTATAATGAACTCAGGTTCTACTATCAAGGAGGGAGCATGGGAATAAGAAACACAATGCAACAATGATTTATTGTACAGCTTTTAATCACATCATCTTCAGCTATAGGAGTTCAGCACATATTGATCATTAAAGGCAGAATTTCAAATGTTAGACATAGGAATGTAGATATACTTTAGTTCGATGCAAACTGTAGCAACAGACAATGTTACAACACTCACTAGAAGGCGTGTCCATGGAGGAGGAGAGCAGATCCTGGAGGGAGATGGCCACTAAAAATCTAAAAGCTACTGACAATACAGATACAGTGCATTCGGAAAGTATTCAGACCCCTTCACTTTTTCCACATTTTGTTATGTTACAGCCTTATTCTAAAATGGATTCAATTAATTTGTTTCCTCATCAATCTACACACAATACCCCATAATGACAAATACAATACAAGTTTTTAGAAATGTTTGCTAATTTATTAAAAATAAAAAACTGAAATGTCACATTTACATAAGTATTCAGACCCTTTGCTATGACACTCGAAATTGAGCTCAGGTGCATCCTGTTTCCATCGATCATCCTTGAGATGTTTCTACGACTTGACTGGAGTCCACCTGTGGTAAATTCAATTGATTGGACATGATTTGGAACAGCACACACCTGTCTACATAGGGTCATTTTACATTTACATTTATGGCATTTAGCAGATGCCTTTATCCAAAGCGACTTACAGCAAATACATCTGTTTAAGTAAGTGAATCATCTATCCATCAGTCATCATAAGATGAAGAAATCAATGCTCAGACTAGGGTTAGGGTTACGGTTAGGGTTAGGGGTTAGGGCCATAGGCAGTCACAATGCTAGAAGAAGATTTATTTATTTTTTTAACAGGAGAAAAAAGGTCCCACAGTTGACAGTGCATGTCAAAGCAAAAACCAGGCCATGAGGTTGAAGGAATTGTCCGTTGACCTCCGAGATAGGATTGTGTCGAGGCACAGATCTGGGGAAGGGTACAAAAAAAATATTATTATGATTTAAAAGCTATTCACAATACAGTTATATTAATTTGGGCTGGCCACACCATCCCCACTCTCCTCCTCCCAGCGCACCCCAACCCTCCATGGTGATGGGGATCCCCTGAATTAAACAAAGACAGGTTCATTAACACTCTGTCCTTCACAATGCCACCCTCCTGTGGAACTGGCTCTAGAAGCTCAGCCCATATGGCACATTTAAAAACACAACTCCACCTTGTAATGCAGGGTCCCGCAGGAGAGACCAGCCTCACCTGTACCAAGCTGTGTGTCCATGAAGACTGACCGGTCTATGGAACATCCAATACACATCGGAGAAAGACCTCCTCATTCTGGTCAACGGTTAGTTTGAGGTTTAATCCTAGTAGTCAATATCCTGACGACACACAGACTCACACTCATATGAACACTATCTTCCATTATCTTCTGTTAAACATGTGAGAATGTTGGTGTTTTTGTGTTTGACAGGATCCAGCAGGAGAGACCAGCCTCACCTGTTCCCAGCTGTGTGTCTATGAAGAGTGACTGGTCTATGGGACAACCAATAAACTTCAGACAGGGAACCGTCACTACTAAACAAGGGTAGGTGTATCATGGGGGATGTGATGAACTAACTGCCAGACTACGCCACCTGTTTGTTTCATGAGGTCCTCGGAGGAAACTATAATGAACTCAGGTTCTACTATCAAGGAGGGAGCATGGGAATAAGAAACACAATGCAACAATGATTTATTGTACAGCTTTTAATCACATCATCTTCAGCTATAGGAGTTCAGCACATATTGATCATTAAAGGCAGAATTTCAAATGTTAGACATAGGAATGTAGATATACTTTAGTTCGATGCAAACTGTAGCAACAGACAATGTTACAACACTCACTAGAAGGCGTGTCCATGGAGGAGGAGAGCAGATCCTGGAGGGAGATGGCCACTAAAAATCTAAAAGCTACTGACAATACAGATACAGTGCATTCGGAAAGTATTCAGACCCCTTCACTTTTTCCACATTTTGTTATGTTACAGCCTTATTCTAAAATGGATTCAATTAATTTGTTTCCTCATCAATCTACACACAATACCCCATAATGACAAATACAATACAAGTTTTTAGAAATGTTTGCTAATTTATTAAAAATAAAAAACTGAAATGTCACATTTACATAAGTATTCAGACCCTTTGCTATGACACTCGAAATTGAGCTCAGGTGCATCCTGTTTCCATCGATCATCCTTGAGATGTTTCTACGACTTGACTGGAGTCCACCTGTGGTAAATTCAATTGATTGGACATGATTTGGAACAGCACACACCTGTCTACATAGGGTCATTTTACATTTACATTTATGGCATTTAGCAGATGCCTTTATCCAAAGCGACTTACAGCAAATACATCTGTTTAAGTAAGTGAATCATCTATCCATCAGTCATCATAAGATGAAGAAATCAATGCTCAGACTAGGGTTAGGGTTACGGTTAGGGTTAGGGGTTAGGGCCATAGGCAGTCACAATGCTAGAAGAAGATTTATTTATTTTTTTAACAGGAGAAAAAAGGTCCCACAGTTGACAGTGCATGTCAAAGCAAAAACCAGGCCATGAGGTTGAAGGAATTGTCCGTTGACCTCCGAGATAGGATTGTGTCGAGGCACAGATCTGGGGAAGGGTACAAAAAAAATATTATTATGATTTAAAAGCTATTCACAATACAGTTATATTAATTTGGGCTGGCCACACCATCCCCACTCTCCTCCTCCCAGCGCACCCCAACCCTCCATGGTGATGGGGATCCCCTGAATTAAACAAAGACAGGTTCATTAACACTCTGTCCTTCACAATGCCACCCTCCTGTGGAACTGGCTCTAGAAGCTCAGCCCATATGGCACATTTAAAAACACAACTCCACCTTGTAATGCAGGGTCCCGCAGGAGAGACCAGCCTCACCTGTACCAAGCTGTGTGTCCATGAAGACTGACCGGTCTATGGAACATCCAATACACATCGGAGAAAGACCTCCTCATTCTGGTCAACGGTTAGTTTGAGGTTTAATCCTAGTAGTCAATATCCTGACGACACACAGACTCACACTCATATGAACACTATCTTCCATTATCTTCTGTTAAACATGTGAGAATGTTGGTGTTTTTGTGTTTGACAGGATCCAGCAGGAGAGACCAGCCTCACCTGTTCCCAGCTGTGTGTCTATGAAGAGTGACTGGTCTATGGGACAACCAATAAACTTCAGACAGGGAACCGTCACTACTAAACAAGGGTAGGTGTATCATGGGGGATGTGATGAACTAACTGCCAGACTACGCCACCTGTTTGTTTCATGAGGTCCTCGGAGGAAACTATAATGAACTCAGGTTCTACTATCAAGGAGGGAGCATGGGAATAAGAAACACAATGCAACAATCATTTATTGTACAGCTTTTAATCACATCATCTTCAGCTATAGGAGTTCAGCACATATTGATCATTAAAGGCAGAATTTCAAATGTTAGACATAGGAATGTAGATATACTTTAGTTCGATGCAAACTGTAGCAACAGACAGTGTTACAACACTCACTAGAAGGCTTGTCCATGGAGTAGGAGAGCAGATCCTGGAGGGAGGTGGCCACTAAAAACCTAAAAGCTACTGACAATACAGATATATTAATTTGGACTGACTAAACCGTCCACCAATGTTAGTTTATTGTAATATTCATCTGACCCAGGAACTATGTTTAGCGGTATACACTCTGAATTTATTGTATTTGGGGAACTGGGCCTCATTCACACTTCTCTGGATAAAGACATCTGCTTATTTCTTGTTTAACCCAGAATCCCCAGTGACCAGGTGGAGAGACCAGAGTCAGAGATTCCCAGTGGTCAGTCTGTCCAGAGTCAAAGTGAACTGGCCTCCATATTCAGGGTGAGCTAAATAGAAAGTATGACATTGAAGATGGCTAACTCATCCCCATACAAAAGTTATTTTTTTGTTTCAATTGCTTGGCAAAGTCAAGTGTTTTTTTTATTTCGTCTCTCTACTGTGTGTAAAGGTTTACCCATTATTGTCTTTCACTCCACTTTATTTTTCTAAATGTTTCAGTTGCTTGAAGACAATGTCATCACTTTACTGAGAAATGAGCTGAAGAGGTTCAAGAGGCTTATTTCTCAAGACTACCCAGAGTGCTTTGAGAGTCAGGGGGAGGAAGAGGAAGTGGTGGATGATGAAGAAGAAGAGAAGCAGGACAGCAGTGCCAGAGAAGGGGCTCTAAAGATCACACTGCACGTCCTGAGGAACATGAACCAGAAGGAGCTCGCTGACACACTGGAGAAACGTAAGAGACCTCATGTGTTTTCACAGAGAAGTGTTACTGGCCTGAAATATTATTGAAATACAAACACCACTAACTGCAATTATGATGTATATCCCTATTTGGTCACTCTTTATATGATGTTGCCTCTAACTTAGTGTCTCTGTAATTACTCCAGTAACAAGATTGGTTGTTTCTGTATAATTGCATAGTAATGGGTTTGGACAGTTTCCTATAACACAGATGGAATAAGGACTGTTCTTTCCTACACCTGTAGTAATATATCATTCAACTACACTACATAATATGTAATTAATTACTATATAATTAATTAATAATTAATTACTATATAACAACTTGTTAATTAATACACCATGTGGTCCTCTGTGGCTCAGTCGGTAGAGCATGGCTTTAACAATGCTTAGGTTGTGGGTTTGATTCCTGCTGGGACCATATATACTGAAATGTATGCACTCACTGCAATGCAAGTCACTTTGGACAAAAGTGTCAGCTAAATGGCATATATATATATATATATATATATATATATATAAATATTTACAGTTACTGCAGATATTGTCTCAACTTAATGTAAAGTGTGTCAGGAATATTTTGTGAATTGTTTTGTCATTCAGATGAGCTTGCTGTGGTGTGCCAACATGAACTCAAGTCCAACCTGAAGAAGACGTTTCAGTGTGTGTTTGAGGGAATAGCTGAGCAAGGCAACGCAACACTTCTCGATAAGGTCTACACAGAGGTCTACATCACAGAGGGTGGAAGTGGAGAGGTCAATAACGAACATGAGGTCAGACAGATTGAGACAGCATCCAGGAGACCAGCAACACAGAAGACACCAATCAAATGCAACGACATCTTCAAGCCTTTACCTGGACAAGACAAACCAATGAGAAATGTGCTGACAAAGGGAGTCGCTGGCATCGGAAAAACAGTCTCTACTCAGAAGTTCATTACGGACTGGGCTGAAGGAAAAGCCAATCAGGATGTCCAGTTCATATTTCCACTTCCTTTTCGGGAGCTGAATTTAATGAAAGAGAAGAAATGCAGTTTGAATGAACTTCTTGGTCATTTCTTCGTTGAAATAAAAGAATCAGGAATCTCCAACTTTGACAAGTATAAAGTTCTGTTCATCTTTGATGGTCTGGATGAGTGTCGACTTCCTCTAGACTTTAAGAACAACGAGACATGTTGTGATGCCACAGAGTCAACCTCAGTGGACGTGCTGCTGACAAACCTCATCAAGGGGAATCTGCTTCCCTCTGCTCTCCTCTGGATAACCTCCCGACCTGCAGCAGCCCATCAGATCCCTCCTAAGTGTGTTGACCAGGTGACAGAGGTACGAGGGTTCAACAACCCACAGAAGGAGGAGTACTTCAGGAAGAGAATCAGTGATGAGAACCTGGCCAGCAGAATCAACACACACATGAAGTCATCAAGGAGCCTCCACATCATGTGCCACATACCAGTGTTCTGTTGGCTCTCAGCCACTACCCTAGAGAGACTGTTGGGTGAAGCAGAGAGAGGAGAGATGCCCAAGACTCTGACACAGATGTACACACACTTCCTGGTATTTCAGACCCAACAGAGGAATGTGAAGTACCTTGGAGACCATGACAGAGATCCACACTGGGATAAAGAGCTAATTCTGTCACTGGGAAAACTGGCCTTCAATCAGCTGGAAAATGGCAATCTGATCTTCTATGAGGAAGACTTGAGAGAGTGTGGCATTGATGTCACAGAAGCCACAGTGTACTCGGGAGTGTGCACTCAGATCTTTAGAGAGGAGTGTGGGCTGCACAAAGTGTTCAGCTTTGTGCATCTGAGCATCCAGGAGTTTCTAGCTGCTTTATATGTGTTCCTCACATTCAACAACAGCAATGAGATCAAACTGAAATCCTCATCCAGGAACCGTTTGTCATCACTCAGACGCAAACCTCTTGTTGGCTTACACAAGATTGCTGTGGACAAGGCCTTACAGAGTACGAATGGACACCTGGACCTGTTCTTGCGCTTCCTTCTGGGCCTCTCACTGGAGTCCAATCAGAATCTCCTACGAGGCCTTCTGACACAGACAGGAAGCAGCTCACAGACCAATGAGGAAACAGTCAAGTATATCAAGGAGAAGATCAGGGAGAATCCCTCTCCAGAGAGGTGCATCAATCTGTTCCACTGTCTGAATGAGCTGAATGACCATTCTCTAGTGGAGGAGATCCAAAGCTACCTGAGCTCAGGACGTCTCTCAGAAGCCCAACTCTCACCTGCACAGTGGTCAGCTCTGGTCTTTGTGTTGCTGACTTCAGAAGAGGAGCTGGATGTGTTTGACCTGAAGAAATACTCCACATCAGAAGAGGGTCTTCTGAGGCTGCTGCCAGTGGTCACAGCCTCTAAAACGGCACTGTAAGTAGATGGACAAAACACTGTATTGATACTTGGGGGATGAATGGAGTATGGGATCACTTATGATTTATGGATTAAATGGAAGAAACTGAGTTATTGATCACGTGGTCAAAAGTAATTCATTAATTGATTGCATGCTTATCTTTCATGTTTTATTGACATACAAATATGCGACTTGCTCCATCATGTTCAGTCGCTTTGTGTCTCGACTCCCAATAATGAGGTAGAAAGAGCCAGTTCCAGTCGGAGAACTGAACACTGGTTGGGAGAAATCCACTCCTGACGATGACTCTGTTTTTAACGACTATCGCATTCCACTCGCAGTACCACAGATACTCACACCGCGGCTCAAATGAAGACTTTTGGTCTGACATTAAGCAAATAACATAGCTAGCATGTATAATGACATGGCTGGCTGTGTTCATGGTATGGTAGTTCTCTAGCCAGTGAGATTACAGTTGGTGCAATTGGAAGGAGCTCGCCACTCATCTCCAACTGAAAGCTCTATCCATCATTTAAGGCATGAAAAGTATGGATACATGATGATTTCACCTTTAAAAGGAAGTGAAATAGTAGAAAACATGTTGTTCTCGTGAAATATGTTAAAATACCAAAACAGCCCATGTAAGGGTTTTGGACGAAAATGTAATTATATGGTAATTAGGTGCGGCGACATGCAACTGGAAATGAGACACATCACACAGGTACATTTTTCTCTGAGTCCAGATGACTTAATGCTTGTATTTATTCCTCATTCAGGCTGAATGGATGTGACCTCACAGAGAGATGCTGTGAAGCGTTGGCCTCAGCTCTCAGCTCAGACTCCTGCCACCTGAGAGAGCTGGACCTCAGTAATAATGATCTAGGTGACGGTGGGGTGAAGCTGCTCTCTGCTGGACTGGGGAGTCCACACTGTCAACTACAGACACTGAGGTGAGGTCTGAGATTATTCTTGTTGTCAGACACACATTCCTAAGTGTCTGTTACATTATCATTCGATGGAATCAATGATACTTGCACAGAAAGGCTCAATAATTGAGACAGACAATGTACATTATCTTCCAATCAATAACTATATAATGTGTGTGTTTGTGTGCGTGTGTGTGTGTGTGTGTGGTGGCAGGGGGGGGCTGCTCTGTCTGCACTGTCTGAATAACTTTACTCTCCTCAAATCCTGACCCACCTGGCCTTAGATCAGCTCATGGGACTACACAATACTGCACTAACCCAATAGCTAGCAAATACATTATACCAGACGTAGAAATCCAGTCACTACAAATGTACCCATGGTTAATTGCTCCCCTGTTGAGAGCAACTATAACTCTCACTCATGAATTCTTCCACCACAGTGATGGTTTGGCTGCATGTATTTATTTGTATTCCTCATTCAGGCTGAATGGATGTGACCTCACAGAGAGATGCTGTGAAGCGTTGGCCTCAGCTCTCAGCTCAGACTCCTGCCACCTGAGAGAGCTGGACCTCAGTAATAATGATCTACGTGACGGGGGGGTGAAGCTGCTCTCTGCTGGACTGGGGAGTCCACACTGTCAACTACAGACACTGAGGTGAGGTCTGAGATTATTCTTGTTGTCAGACACACATTCCTAAGTGTCTGTTACATTATCATTCGATGGAATCAATGATACTTGCACAGAAAGGCTCAATAATTGAGACAGACAATGTACATTATCTTCCAATCAATAACTATATAATGTGTGTGTTTGTGTGCGTGTGCGTGTGCGTGTGCGTGTGTGTGTGTGTGGTGGCAGGGGGGGGCTGCTCTGTCTGCACTGTCTGAATAACTTTACTCTCCTCAAATCCTGACCCACCTGGCCTTAGATCAGCTCATGGGACTACACAATACTGCACTAACCCAATAGCTAGCAAATACATTATACCAGACGTAGAAATCCAGTCACTACAAATGTACCCATGGTTAATTGCTCCCCTGTTGAGAGCAACTATAACTCTCACTCATGAATTCTTCCACCACAGTGATGGTTTGGCTGCATGTATTTATTTGTATTCCTCATTCAGGCTGAATGGATGTGACCTCACAGAGAGATGCTGTGAAGCGTTGGCCTCAGCTCTCAGCTCAGACTCCTGCCACCTGAGAGAGCTGGACCTCAGTAATAATGATCTACGTGACGGGGGGGTGAAGCTGCTCTCTGCTGGACTGGGGAGTCCACACTGTCAACTACAGACACTGAGGTGAGGTCTGAGATTATTCTTGTTGTCAGACACACATTCCTAAGTGTCTGTTACATTATCATTCGATGGAATCAATGATACTTGCACAGAAAGGCTCAATAATTGAGACAGACAATGTACATTATCTTCCAATCAATAACTATATAATGTGTGTGTTTGTGTGCGTGTGCGTGTGCGTGTGCGTGTGCGTGTGTGTGTGTGTGGTGGCAGGGGGGGGCTGCTCTGTCTGCACTGTCTGAATAACTTTACTCTCCTCAAATCCTGACCCACCTGGCCTTAGATCAGCTCATGGGACTACACAATACTGCACTAACCCAATAGCTAGCAAATACATTATACCAGACGTAGAAATCCAGTCACTACAAATGTACCCATGGTTAATTGCTCCCCTGTTGAGAGCAACTATAACTCTCACTCATGAATTCTTCCACCACAGTGATGGTTTGGCTGCATGTATTTATTTGTATTCCTCATTCAGGCTGAATGGATGTGACCTCACAGAGAGATGCTGTGAAGCGTTGGCCTCAGCTCTCAGCTCAGACTCCTGCCACCTGAGAGAGCTGGACCTCAGTAATAATGATCTAGGTGACGGTGGGGTGAAGCTGCTCTCTGCTGGACTGGGGAGTCCACACTGTCAACTACAGACACTGAGGTGAGGTCTGAGATTATTCTTGTTGTCAGACACACATTCCTAAGTGTCTGTTACATTATCATTCGATGGAATCAATGATACTTGCACAGAAAGGCTCAATAATTGAGACAGACAATGTACATTATCTTCCAATCAATAACTATATAATGTGTGTGTTTGTGTGCGTGTGTGTGTGTGTGTGTGGTGGCAGGGGGGGGCTGCTCTGTCTGCACTGTCTGAATAACTTTACTCTCCTCAAATCCTGACCCACCTGGCCTTAGATCAGCTCATGGGACTACACAATACTGCACTAACCCAATAGCTAGCAAATACATTATACCAGACGTAGAAATCCAGTCACTACAAATGTACCCATGGTTAATTGCTCCCCTGTTGAGAGCAACTATAACTCTCACTCATGAATTCTTCCACCACAGTGATGGTTTGGCTGCATGTATTTATTTGTATTCCTCATTCAGGCTGAATGGATGTGACCTCACAGAGAGATGCTGTGAAGCGTTGGCCTCAGCTCTCAGCTCAGACTCCTGCCACCTGAGAGAGCTGGACCTCAGTAATAATGATCTAGGTGACGGTGGGGTGAAGCTGCTCTCTGCTGGACTGGGGAGTCCACACTGTCAACTACAGACACTGAGGTGAGGTCTGAGATTATTCTTGTTGTCAGACACACATTCCTAAGTGTCTGTTACATTATCATTCGATGGAATCAATGATACTTGCACAGAAAGGCTCAATAATTGAGACAGACAATGTACATTATCTTCCAATCAATAACTATATAATGTGTGTGTTTGTGTGCGTGTGCGTGTGCGTGTGTGGTGGCAGGGGGGGGCTGCTCTGTCTGCACTGTCTGAATAACTTTACTCTCCTCAAATCCTGACCCACCTGGCCTTAGATCAGCTCATGGGACTACACAATACTGCACTAACCCAATAGCTAGCAAATACATTATACCAGACGTAGAAATCCAGTCACTACAAATGTACCCATGGTTAATTGCTCCCCTGTTGAGAGCAACTATGACTCTCACTCATGAATTCTTCCACCACAGTGATGGTTTGGCTGCATGTATTTATTTGTATTCCTCATTCAGGCTGAATGGATGTGACCTCACAGAGAGATGCTGTGAAGCGTTGGCCTCAGCTCTCAGCTCAGACTCCTGCCACCTGAGAGAGCTGGACCTCAGTAATAATGATCTACGTGACGGGGGGGTGAAGCTGCTCTCTGCTGGACTGGGGAGTCCACACTGTCAACTACAGACACTGAGGTGAGGTCTGTTGGGGTGCAGAAGCATGAGTATCTAGGTCCATTATAACACACTAGTTTGAATGTTCTTTACTTAAATACAATGTGTCTAGTCTTTCAACTGACAAATGAAGAGGATTTAAAGTATCAGATGGAGTGACACTATTTTCCCAGGTTGTCAGGCTGTGGAGTCCCAGAGGAAGGCTGTGTTTCTCTGGCTTCAGCTCTGAGGTCTAAGCCCTCCCTCCTGAGAGAGCTGGACCTCAGCTACAATCACCCAGAAGACTCAGGACTGGCGCTGCTCTCTGCTGTACAGAAAGATCCACTCTGTAAACTACAGACACTCAGGTAAAGGCTGAATATGTGGCTGGACGTATCAATGACATTAATGCACAGTATCTATTTTCCACATGATTGTGAGTGTGTCATTCAACCACTGTGGGTTCTTCTGTGGTTGATATAGTGTGGACCATGGTGGAGAGTGCAGGCTCAAACCTGGGATGATCAAATGTAAGTCACCAACGCTGTAGAGAATAAGACTGTGATATTACTCAAGAACCAGGGTACAGCAGAGTTCAAACAGAGCACCAGTATTGTATGTTACATCTTAACGGTCCCTCCTAAAGACCTCTTCACCCCCACTACCCCCCTGTACAACTTTCTCTCCTGTTGATAAATAAATACAGATCTTCTTCGAGCATTGTGACTGCCTATGGCCCCTGGTCTGAGCATTGTGACTGCCTATGGTCCCTGGTCTGAGCATTGATTACTTTATCTTATGATGACTGATGGATAGATGATTCACTTACTTAAACAAATTAGTAAATGTGTATTAGTTGTATCCCTTGTAAAACATTTTAAATTAATAAGTAATATTTTGTGAAAAAAAGAATGTTACCATAACAAGATCACATTGTAATTTATTCAATTGTATTGATTTGATGATTATTTTTGCCCTCTCAATCAGATGCCTGTGAGCTCACACTGGACCCAAACACAGCACACAGACTCCTCTCTCTGTCTGAGGAGAACAAAAAGGTGACACGGAGGAGAGAGAAGCAGCCGTATCCTGATCACCCAGAGAGATTTGACTACTGGAAACCGGTGCTGTGTAGAGAGGGTCTGACTGGGTGCTGTTACTGGGAGGTAGAGAGGAGTGGGGGAGGGGCTGGTATAGGAGTGACATATAAAGGAATCAGCAGGAGAGGAGGCGGTTATGACTGTGGGTTGGGATGCAAGTCCTGGAGGCTGTTCTGCTCTGATGACAGATACTCCGTCTGGCACAATAATAAGAGGACTGACATACCTGTCCCCTCCTCTGGCTCCCACAGAGTAGGAGTGTATCTGGACTGGCCGGCCGGCACTCTGTCCTTCTACAGCGTCTCCTCTGACACACAGACCCTCCTGCACACATTCCACTCCACATTCACTGAGCCCCTCTACCCAGGGTTTAGGCTTTGGGGCTTGGACTGTTCAGTGACCCTGTGTAAACTAGTCTCAGGGAGATCACACAGAACACCAAAGGCTCAAAGATGATGGATCATAACATGATGTCATGATGGAGTTTTACAATCACATCAAGCTTCATACACTCAAACTCAAAGGTTGTGATTTTCCACTAAGGTCAAGCCTACACACATGCAGTTGGATAGTGGTGTGTTTTCACTGAGAAGTTGGATGTACAGATGTTCCCTCTCCCCTGGGTGTAGTGTGTAGTGTACAGTGTGTAGTGTCAGTGTAGCTCTTGTGATGAGTAGCCCTGCCTGAGACCTGTCAGCCCAAATGTCTTCCTCGGACCACAAGGATGTCCTCTTGGTTTAATGGTAGAATCTTGGGTCGTCCAGGGGAGAGGTCCCCAGTTTGAGCCCTGCTGGTTCCATCAGTCCCACTCTGACCACTAGAGGGAAGCAGTGTATGTACATCAGAGTGAGTCTCATTGGATATTTGAGCTATGATGCTGTATTACGTAGCGATGTGTCCTCTCTGTGTGTAGTGTCAGTCCCACTTTGACCACTAGAGGGCAGCAGTACAGGTCCTGTGAGATGGAGGAGTCTGACTGGAAAGTCTTCAGGACTGTCGGTGGAGGTTTATACTGCTGCCTCAGATCCCATCTACAGCCGTTGATGAGAACCAGGTGGTTATTTGTTCATTGTGAACTGTGTGAAAAAGTGCAACAAAGTAGAAGTGTGGGATTTTTCTGTATATTCTTTTATTACTTTTTATTTTTATTTCTGGAAATGCAACTGATAGTGAAACAATCCAGATGAATGATTAGATGATCAAATCAGACTGATGATGATCTCTGAGAATAACACAGGAGAAAGTGTATGAATATAAGGGTTGGTTAGATTGGGTGTTTGAGTTGTGATGCTGGATTACGTTGCTGTGTGTAAGATAGCAGGGAGTGGATGTGAAGACAGCTCTCCTTCTCTGTCAGTACAACATGGACATGTTCTGAAATGTGTGTGTGTGTGTGTGTGTGGTCAGAGAGGATGAGGGGAGACACATTTAACTGTGTAATTGTATTGATAATTTCCTGTACTTGTAACATTCCAGCCTCTGTTGTTTTATATTGATTGTTACATTCCTTTACAGTTCAGTCTTCTTCTCGTTGGTCCTGTCGGCCATCATGCTTTATGTTAACATGTATAGTTTATTTCCCTCTTCTATTCTCCCGTGGACCAACCACAACTCACAAACCTCATTTCCCCCCCAAGTGCCTCTGTGTTTTGGTAGTAATGACAGTAACTCACCTTCTGCCTCCTCCTTCTCATTCTGATGAAGGCAGCACTAGTCTACTAGCCTGAACTAACCCTGGAGTCAAGGTCCTTCATTTACTACAATGATGATGATGATGATGATGATGATGTCCATATAAACAAAGTATTTGTGAAACAAAGAGCTGTGTGACCTCATGATGACTCTCCACATGTCAGAGGCATGTCTTGTTTGCATGTACACCAGAAATAATACCAAATATACCATAATGGACCAAAATTACCATGTGAAAAGATATAATGTGTAAATAAAGAAAATAACCTTATGGATGAAATTGATTACGTTTATTTATTTTTGCCATCAATCCTCACACAATGCCCCATAATGACAAAGCGAAAACACATTTTTAAACATTTTGAAATACAGAAATACCTCATGTACATAAGTAGTCAGACCCTTTGCTATGACACTCATATGGCTTTGTGGGTAGTCAGCCATCTTGTTGTTTCCGACCTATTCAGATGAATCCGATCTTCTGCAACAATCACCAGGATAGAAACAGTTAGCAGATCTAGCTCTAACATTGAGTCACCTGATCAGCCAGAGAAGGATGGGTCCCCCTAGAGTCTGGTTCCTCTTAAGGTTTCTTCCTCTGAAGGAGTTTTTTCCTTGGCTTACTCCTGGCGATCTATGATTTGGTGTGAGATCATATTGTTTCCATTGTTTAGTATTATTTTATTGTGAAGCACTTTGTGACATTTGTCTGTGTAAAAATCACTACACAAATAAACTTCATTGATTGATCAAAATGTGTTTTTTTGTTGTTGTTTTTTTAACATGTCAAACTTGTGATAATGAAATCCATGGTGCAATAGCTATGGATTCAGACAATCCAGATGAATCAGGTTTCATGATGAACCCATCCATTGAGTGGAGGTGGTTACAAATCTAAAAGTGGTCAGTTTTGAGAGTTTGGTTCCTCATAGACTCAATGTCAGAGCTAGATCTGCTAACTGTTTCTATCTTGGTGATTAACATTCAGAGACGATTGTGTTGTCTGACAACATGCACTGACAACTGACAAACATGCACCTGTGTGTGTGTGTGTGTGTGTGGAGTGTGCATGAAATTGATCAATGTCTGGATTTCCATCCACCACAGTGTTACTGCGCCTATATTTCGATTGACATCCCTCTAACCCAATCAATCCATCCAATCTTGCCTTCAGCCAATGGGCTTCACTGGCAGGGCCAGTATAAAAGGACTGGGACACACCTCCAGCAAGTCCTTTGCTGATGGACTCCTTGCTGAAACCATGTGCATTTTACCTCTAGCTGTTTTTCCTGTGCATCAAGTGAGTGCTTTTAGTTCTGCAAATTGTGTTGAATTTTGGCTTCACCAGATCAAATTAGATTCACCCTAACATGTCTTCTGTTTCTGTCATTTTCCAGTACTCTTTATGTAAAAATCTAGCCCTGCTCCACTCCCTCAAATGCTCTGTTTTTGAAGGATGTGACTCAGTTTTCCATTCCTGCTGTTAGTCAGCACTCACCCTGTTCACTAACCCTGTTCACTAACCCTGTTCACTAACCCTGTTCACTAACCCTGTTCACTAACCCTGTTCACTAACCCTGTTCACTAACCCTGTTCACTAACTTATCTGAGTCGTTGGTGACAATTTTACAAAGCTATCTAACATGCAAACAGACATGCTGCAAAATTCAGAAGGCACTGCTAACAAATTGGTCAATGTTATAGCCAGCTAAACAGGAACCTGGGAATGAATGCCACTTCTTGCTGCTTTTTGAGCAATTTTAATATGAACAAATAAAGGATGTAACACAACATTTACCCAGGAATGACATGGAAATCAGTCACTTTTGTGTCCCAAATCTGTACCCTTTTTGCTGAAGTGTGCACTTCTGCTCTGCAGCATGGATCCTCAAGCCTTAAAAAAGGCTTAATCTTGTTTTTATATCCATGGGTGGCAGTACACAGAAATAGGAGTGAGAAGTAGGAATAAGAGACCATGCATTTGCCATGATGCTAAATCAAGATGGCCGCCTTAGCCTTGACAAAATGGTCTGTGCCTGTGGTGCCATCTGGAAACCTTTATGGCTTCTGTATTTTCTCTCCCATATTCAAAGCTTAATATACTCAGTAATACATCAATTTACTGGCCTGAACTTTGCTGACAAACACTTTAACCCTGAGAGAAGGCATGTTTGACATGTTTGCCCACTATTTTAGCAGTATACTTTCTTGACAGATTGTAAAGTTCCTGTAACTTTTAGGTTAGATGGGATTTGAACCTTAATTTCAGAGATCTGCACCAAGTGACAAGGACTGATGTAATGCACCACACATGCTCTCATGAAACATGCTTTTCGTTGCTCTTTACATTTTTCAGAAATGTGAATTGAAATAAAGACAAGACAGTGTTTGCACTGTTTAATTATCCCACAGCAGTTCAATTATGTCACAAAATATTGTTAGGAAGTAGAAAATGTAAGATTTTAGTTAAAGTTAGTTTCAGACCTTGGAGACGCACACAGGTCTTAACCACACGGCTACTGAGATGTCAGACATCTTCGCTTTGCATTATGACACTTCCGTACCCCCACGCCTCTCAAGCCAGCCTTTGTTGGAGCCCAGCTGAATCTCAATGCCAATTAACCTCTACAACGGCCTTGGAAGAAGTTGTTGCCTTCACCAAACAAGTTACAGAAAGTAAGAATTGTTTTTGAGTTCTTTGATTGTGTTTTAGATTTGATTTTCATGACTTGTTTAGAAAAGGTTTTTGACTCCATCACTCACAATGTCTGCTAAAGAAAACAGGTGGAGCAACATGTGGTTAGTGAGTTGCTCTGGGGTTAGATTCCTGCATTGTCGATGAGATTAAGTTTGTGAACAGCTGTTTTATGTGTAATGATTGTAGGTTTGAATCTAGGCACAGTCAGGTGCAAATGTCAGGCCCACTCTCCTAGATCAGCAAAGTAGTTAATTGTCAACTGTTTTAAGAACAGGTATAGCTGCTCCACGCTTACAGTTTTTCTTGATCGCTTGAGCACATTTCTTGAAACAGTATTCAACTTTAGAAAACAGTTAACACGTTCCTCTTAATAGTCAACACAGTTGCCAAACACCACATTTCTCGGTGGTAAAGGACGGGTCAGCAGGTAAGTTCCACAGGCAGGTCAACAGGAAGGAAGCAGAAGGTTGCTGGTTCAAACCCAGATAAGAGGAAGGCACAGTTTCCAAGTGAGATTGCAGAAGCTTCAGGTAACGAGAAGAAAATTCCCGATAAATTCTGGATAACCGCTGCTCTACACTGTTCTGGAAGGGCGGGGGGAACAATCCCTTAACCCCCCCCACGTGCTAGATCTGCTAACTGTTTCTACCCTGGTGATTGTTGCAGTAGATCAGATTCATCTGTTCATCTGAAGCAACAAGATGGCTGACATTCTGAAACGGTCCTTGGCCAATCACAAGTAAGTAACATAACTAATGGAAACCAGGTGTCATTCTCCATTGCTTCATAAGAGCAGTGTGAGGTCCCAGCTGCAGTCTAGAAGTGAACAAACACACACACATAAATAAACATATATATACATACATACGCATGCACGCCTAAGTGTGTGTTTGTATGTTGAAAAGTGTGCATGAAGTAGATCAATTCCAGGATGTCCCTCTGCCACAGAGGCACTGTGCCGATCGTTAAGACTGACAGTCTAAAAGGACTGGGACACACCCCCAGCAAGTCCTTTGCTGATGGACTCCTTGCTGAATGCATGTGCTTTTTGGCTGTCTTCTAAGGCTTCAACAATAGTTATCTTTTTTTCGTACATCCAGTAAGTGTTTTTAGTTCTTGTTTATATTCTATCACAATATTTTATCCCTTGTGCACATTTTAAACATGCAATTCATTTATCCACCATTGAGAGATTTCTGGGGTTGTGTTGAATGTGTTGTTTTTGGTGCTGGATTCAGACAATCCAGACGAATGTGGTCTAATCATGAACCGATCCTCTGGATGGTGGTGATTACAGATCTAAAGCAGGAGAACAAGTCTTTGAACCCTTTGGTTTCCTATAGACTCAATGTTAAAGCTAGATCTGCTGACTGTTTGTATCCTGGTGATTGAGCAGTCAGTTGGATTTATCTGGATAGGTCTGGAGCAATGTAGGAAAGCAAACACACAAGATAATTATTTATTTCATTATCACTTATACACCTGTTATCATTGTCAAACACATTGGTTGGGTTCAGATAATGCTGGCCAGGTAGAAGAACATTATCTACAGTAATGTCATCCCATAGCTAAAGATGTACATCATTCAGAGACAATTCTGCCATTTTATTAGATATTTATTCCCTATAAAGCCTAACCTCAACAACTGTTTTATTCCAAAGCATGAATGAGAAGCATTCTGAATTGGGAACTTGAGTGAGATCTCTATCAAATATTTCAAAAGCTGTACTGCTGAACAGTGTGGATGATATGTAGAACCATGCCAACAGTCAACCATGCCCTAAACCACAGCTGTACTGTTGTAGTGTGAAGGATATCTCAAACCATATCCGAAAGTCAACTGCACCCTGGTCTTGACCACTCCCAGTTTCAATAAAACCTAAATTGGGTCCTGCCTCATGCCCTCTCTCCTTACTGACAACACACACACACTCAACCAAGGATCAACCAAAACAACACAAGTTTCTGGTGTCGGAAATGTGGTTGGAGTCGCCAGCGGCTGACGGTGTTGTGAGCTGATGTGGATGTGCCTTTTACTCAACTTTTTCCGCTCGATCTTGATAACTGTTTTGACAGAGAAAACATCCAGCACACACTGCAAGGTTTAATCACCCCATGTAAAATAAACCTTGTCTCAGGTTGAGGGGAAAGGATGTTTAGTTATATTGATTCCCCATGAAAGAATGACAAATCAATAAAAGTCTTCATGAATGTTCTCTGACATTTTCTTTGAAGTGTAATTGTTCTATAAAGGCCAGTGTGTGTGTGTGTGTGTGTGTGTGTCTCTCGTCTCTTCCTCCAACCCTTCTCTAATTAATTAACCCTCAATATCTAAAACATAAAGAGAAGCACCATCGATGTGAAGTAGCTGTGGCTCTTCAATAAGGACTTTGACTCGTAGACTAAAGATTGAGGGTTCAAACCTGCTCTGGAGTGTGACTATCCTGCTTTTATACATATTTCCACAAACCTTGATGTTAAAAATACAAAGGGGAGCATGAGGAATGTGGAGTGGTAAGAACTCTCCCTTAACTGTAAGAGGTCACTGGTTCAAGGCTAGGTTTGGAATTTGCTTTTGAATGTGTTTCAGCAAACCTTAATGTCAAAGTTACAAAAAGAAGCACAAGAAGTCTGAAAGTGGTGGTGGCTCTCTGCAAAGACCGCTGCCTCATCTGTGAGAGCTCACCGGTTCAAGGCTTGGTTTGGAATTTGCTTTTGAATATGTTTCAGCAAACTTTCATGTCAAAGTTACAAAAAGAACCACATGTCTGAAAGTGGTGGTGGCTCTCTGCAAAGAACGCTACCTCATCAGTAAGAGGTCACTGGTTCAAGGCTTGGTTTGGAACCGTTAACGGTTAATACCTTGCCCCAAGATCAGGGGATTGTAGGTTCAAGACCCGCTCCCAGCTCGACAGCCAGGTTTGGTTTTGAATGTGTTTCCTCAGACCGTCAAGTATAAGAAACGAATTGCAAAAACGTAAAGGAGTCGTGGCTCAGCGGTTAATACCTTGCCCCAAGATCAGGGGATTGTAGGTTTGAGACCCGGTCATGGCTCTGGAGCTAGGTTCAGTTTTGAATATGTTTCCTCAAGCCTTCAAGTCAAGTATAAGAAACGAATTGCAAAAAATGCAAAGGAGTCGTGGCTCAGCGGTTAATACCTTGCCCCAAGATCAGGGGATTGTAGGTTCGAGACCCGGTCATGGCTCTGGAACTAGGTTTGGTTTTGAATATGTTTGCTCAAACCTTCAAGTCAAGTATAAGAAACGAATTGTGAAATATGCAAAGGAGTCGTGGCTCAGCGGTTAATACCTTGCCACAAGACCAGGGCATTGTAGGTTCGAGACCCGGTCATGGCTCTGGAACTAGGTTAGGTTTTGAATATGTTTGCTCAAACCTTCAAGTCAAGTATAAGAAACGAATTGCAAAAAGTGTAAAAGGAGCCTCTAACCCAATCAATTCAGCCGATATTGCCTTTAGCCAATGGGCTTCAGGGGCGGGGCTGGGACACATGTATAAAAGGACTGGGACACACCTCCAGCAAGTCCTTTGCTGATGGACTCCTTGCTGCAAGCATTTTAGCTCTAGCAATGGCTGTTTTTGAGGTGTTTTCTGTGCATCCGGTAAGTGCTTTTATGTCTGCAAATTGTGATTTCCAATGTTTTCTTTGAGTTTTGGCTTCACCAGATCAAATTAGATTCACCCAAACATGAGGTTTTTGTCATTTTCCAGTAGTCTTTCTGTACAAATGTACCCCTGCTACTCTCCCTCAAACGCTCAGTTTTTGATGGGTTAAGAGGTTGTGTTTGTCACCGGCTAATGTTATACTCCAATAGGATGCATGCTCAAGGTAGTAAAACTCATTCAAATAAACTAATCATTTGTTAACATTTTACATTCTTCCCATTTTAGCCAGCACTAGTAGTGCACACATGGTCAGTTCCTGGCAGGTACAGATAACAGCTGAAACATGATGAAACTGGCCATTTAGAATACTGGGGTAAAATGCAGCAAGACTGAATACAAAGGTAAGCAAATGTAGCTAAAGTTCTCTTGTTGTGTGAGCTAGCATAGCACTGTTGTATTTTGCAAGATAGAAAAATAACCTGTTCGCTAACTTATCGAATAGTTGCTGACAATTTTACAAAATTAGCTACAAAGCAACTCTACAAATGTGAAGGCATCCAACTGCAAACAGAAATGCTGCGTAAATTAACTGTAGGCAACAAATTGTTTAACATTATAGCCAGCTAAAAAACCTAGGAACGAACTACAGTTCTTGCTGCTTTTTGAACAATTTAATTATCAACAAGTAAAGTATGTAACCTGACATTTACCCAGAAATGATTTGATATGGAAATCACTCACTTTAGCCATGATTTTCCTTTTTTGGCAGGCAAGTAAAACAATTTTGCGTCCCAAATCTGTACCCTTTATCCTGAAGTGTGCTCTTCTGCTCTCCTCAGAATGGATCCTCAAGGCTTAAAGAAGAAGAAGAAGAAGGCTTAAAAAAAGCTTAATCCTTTGTAATGGTTTTTACATCCATGGATGGCAGTACACAGAAATAGGTATTATTAGTATTATGACAAAGACCATGCATATGCCATGAGGCTAAACCAAGATGGCCGCCTTAGCCTTTACAAAATGTTCCCTGCATGCTCATGATGCCATCTTAAAACCTTAATGGCTTCTGTATTTTCTCTCCGATATTCAGAGTTTAATATCCTTGGTAAGACATCATTTTACTGGCCTGCACTTTGCTGACACACATTAACCCTTTGAGATATTCCAGAGCTTGTTTGACTCATGTTTGCTCACTATTTTGACTCCGGGTCACTCCGGGTCAACATATCTGCTTGGGCCTCATGGTAATGACGGCTTACTAACACTGGAAGGTACTAAGAATATAAGAAATACTAAGGTTTGACTGTGTAATCTTACTCAGGGATGATTACTGAAGTAGGCACAGACTGTATCACTCAACAGCACATCACAGCCACTCAACCTTCAAGACAAGGCAGGAATCTAACTCCACAGCAACCTAACTCCGTACCCAAACCAGCAGGTTCAGAGGAAGCTTCTTCCCTGCGGCTGTCACCCTACTGAACTCCAACTCTGCACCTAGGTGACAACCTACCAACTAACCCCTACACCCCCGCCGGACAATTGTACTACTCTTACCCTACAGCATGCCTATAAACTGTACATCCTGTATCTTCACTTATACACACTGCTCTTATACTATATACTACTGCTCTTCTGTACATATCTGTCTATACTGTTATACACATACCCTTATTTTTTACTTATCTTATAATGCTACTGTTAATACACTGCACATATCTGTACATATCTGTTTATACTGTTCATACTGCATTCCATATTTAATCTGCTTATTTACTCTGCTTATAATGTTACTGTTAATACATATACTACTTATACTGTTCAAACTGATGATGCTAAACCAAGATGGCCGCCTTAGCCTTGACAAAATGGCGTCTGTATTTTTTCTCTCCCGTATTCAAAGCTTCATATACTCAGTAATACATCATTTTACTGACCTGAAATTTGCTGACACACACACATTAACCCTTTGAGATATTCCAGAGATTGTTTTGAGTCATGTTTACCTACTATTTTAGCAATATACTTTCTTGACATATTCTAAAGTTACAGTAACTTTGAGAAGATCTGTGACAAGGACTTAGCTTTAGCATTTACTTCAAATAAACAAGTTATAGTAAGAAATAATTGGTTTTGTTTGTGTTTCAGATTTCAGTTTACATGACTTGCCCCCCTTTTTACCTGTCATTCTGGCTACAGGGATTTGGCCTGGGAGTTAGATAAAAACCATTGACTGCTTACCTGCCTCTGATTCCAGCTTTTGGTTTACCATAGACTCAATGTTAGAGCTAGATCTGCTAACTGTTTCTATCCCGGTGATTGTTGCAGTAGATTGGATTCATCTGGATAGGTCTGGGGCAATGGAGGATAGCAAACACACCTGATAATGAAACAAATGATTATCACTTACTCACCAGTCATGTCTTGATTGTCAAGAAGTCAAATCCATTGGCTGGGTTCAGACAATACTGGCCAGGCAGAAGGAAGTCATCTACAGGAGTGTCATCCTATAGGTAGAGATGTTTAACATTCAGAGACAATTGTGACTTGTTATTAGATCCTTATTCCCCACAAAGCCGAACCTCAACAACTGTGTTTTAAATCTAAAGCAGACTCATTCTGAACTGGGAACCTCTTGAGTGAGATTATCAAATAATCCAAAAACTGTAGTGTTGCTGAGTGTGGATGATATGTAGAACCATGCCCTAGACAACTCCCACAGCTCTTCTGTTGAAAAATGTGAAGGATATCTCAAACCACACCCAAAGGTCAACTCCACCCTGGTCTTGACCACTCCCAGTTTTAAAAAAAACACCAACTGGATCCTGCCTCATGTCCTCTCTCCTGACTGACAGCCGCAGCCTCTTAACTACCCTCTAGTGTCCATAAACACACCCACCCACACTCCCTCTCATGAAGCCTTGTCTCTTCCTTTAACTAATCAAGTTGCAACATCTAAAACATAGAGAAGCACCATCAACATGTAGTAGCTGTGGCTCTTCAGTAGGATCTTTGATTCGCAGACAGAAGGTTGAGTTTGAAATGAGTGTGACTATATTGCTTTTCAACATGTTACAGCAAACCTTAATGTCAAAGTTACAAAAAGAAGCCTGCCAAATGTGAAAGCACTGGTGGCTCTGTGCAAAGAACTGGGTCTCATCTATAAGAAATCACTGGTTCAAGGCTTGATTTAGAACCCAATTTTGAATATGTTTCAACAAACCTGAATGTCAAACATACAAAACCAAGCATGTCAAGTGTGAAGGAGTTGTGGCTCTGAAAAGAACTATGCCTCATCTATAAGAGGTCACCGGTTCAAGGCTTGTTTTGGGACTTGCTTTTCAACATGTTATACCAAACCTCAATGTCAAAGTTACAAAAAGAAGCTTGCCATATACAAAAGCAGTGGTGGCTCTGTGCAAAGAACTCTGCTTCATCTGTAAGAGGTTGCTGGTTCAAGGCTTGTTTTAGGACTTGCTTTTCAACATGTTACAGCAAACCTCAATGTCAAAACTACAAAAAGAAGCTTGCCAAATATGAAAGCAGTGGTGGCTCTGTGCAAAGAACTCTGCCTCATCTGTAAGAGGTTGCTGGTTCAAGGCTTGTTTTAGGACTTGCTTTTCAACATGTTACAGCAAACCTCAATGTCAAAGCTACAAAAAGAAGCTTGCCAAATACGAAAGCACTGGTGGCTCTGTGCAAAGAACTCTGCCTCATCTGTAAGAGGTTGCCGGTTCAAGGCTTGTTTTGGGACTTGCTTTTCAACATGTTACAGCAAACCTCAATGTCAAAGCTACAAAAAGAAGCTTGCCAAATATGAAAGCACTGGTGGCTCTGTGCAAAGAACTCTGCCTCATCTGTAAGAGGTTGCCGGTTCAAGGCTTGTTTTGGGACTTGCTTTTCAACATGTTACAGCAAACCTCAATGTCAAAGTTACAAAAAGAAGCTTGCCAAATACAAAAGCAGTGGTGGCTCTGTGCAAAGAACTCTGCCTCATCTGTAAGAGGTTGCCGGTTCAAGGCTTGTTTTAGGACTTGCTTTTCAACATGTTACAGCAAACCTCAATGTCAAAGCTACAAAAAGAAGCTTACGAAATACAAAAGCACTGGTGGCTCTGTGCAAAGAACTCTGCCTCATCTGTAGGAGGTCACCGGTTCAAAGCTTGGTTTGGAACTTGTTTTTGAATATTGTTCAGCGTTAGACTGATAAAAGGACTGGGACACACCCCCAACAAATCATTTGCTGATGGACTTCTTGCTGAAAGCATGTGCATTTTAGCTCCAGCAGTAACTATGTTTGAGGTGTTTTTCTATCTCTTTTGTGCCGAATGCATCCAGTAAGTGTTTTTAGTTCTGCAGTTGAGGTTTTAGCCATCATTTATATTCTGTCACACTATTTTACCTCTTGTGCACATTTGAAACATGCAATTCATTTGTTTGCCGTTGAGATATTTTAAAGGCCCACTAAGGTGAGAATCTAAATTGTTAAGAATGTTGGCTTCACCAGATCAAATTGGCATCACCCAAACATGTTACATGTGGTTTCTGACATGTTCCAGGACTCAATGTAAAACGCTAGCCCTGCTAACCTTCCGCAAATGCTCAGTTTTCAACTGGTGTGATTCAGAAGGTTGTGCTAGTCACCCGGACCTGCATGTCCTACTACAATAGGATGGGTGCTCTGGGTAAGTAAAACTCAATCAATTAACAAACCATATAATGTGTTTCCTTTTTACATTCCTACCATTTTAGCCAGCAGTAGCAGTGCACATTGTCAGCTCACGGCAGGTACAGATGAGACTGGCCATTTAGAAAGCTGGGCTAAAATGCAGCGAGACAGAAAACAAAGGTAAGCACATGTAGCAAAAGTTATCCTGTTTGAGCTAGCATAGCAGTGTTGTATTTTGCAAGATGGAATAATGACCTGTTCGCTAACTTATCTGAGTAGTCACTGACAATTTTACAAAGCTAGATACAAAGTAACTCAACAAATATAGTAACATCCAACTACAAACATGAATGCTGCAACATTCACAAGACACGGTTGGCTGCTAACAAATTGGTCATCATTACAGCCAGTTAAAAAAACAAGAGCCTAGGAATGAATGCCACTACTTGCTGCTTTTTTATCAATTTAATTATGAACAAATGAAGTATGTCACCTTATATTTACACAGAAATAATTTGATATGGATATCAGTCACTGTCGCCATGGTTTTCCCTTTTTGGCATGCAAATAAAACAATTGTCCCAAATTTGTACCCTTTTTCCTGAAGTGTGCACTTCTGCTTTCCTCAGCCTGGATCCTGAAGACTTCAAAAAAGGCTCAATCCTTTGGTTTTACATCCAAGGGTGGCAGAAATAAAGAGTGCAGAGTTAGGATGAAGATGATGCACATGCCGTGATGCTAAACCAAGATGGCCGCCTTAGCCTTGACAAAATGGCGTATGTATTTTTTCTCTCCCATATTCAAAGCTTTGTATACTCATTAATACAACATTTTATTGACCTGAAATTTGCTGAAACACACACATTTACCCTTTGAGATATTCCAAAGTTTGTTTGACTCATGTTTACATACTATTTTAGCAATATACTTTCTTGACATATTCAAAAGTTACAGTAACTTTGAGGAGAAGATCTGTGACAAGCTTTAGCATTTCCTTCAACAAACAAGTTATAGTAAGAAATAATTGTTTTTGAAAACCTTGGAACGAACTACAGTTCTTGCTGCTTTTTGAGCAAATTAATTATGAACAAGTAAAGTATGTAACCTGACATTTACCCTGAAATGATTTGATATGGAAATCACTCACTTTAGCCATGATTTTCCTTTTTTGGCAGGCAAGTAAAACAATTTTGCGTCCCAAATCTGTACCCTTTATCCTGAAGTGTGCTCTTCTGCTCTCCTCAGAATGGATCCTCAAGGCTTGAAGAAGAAGAAGAAGAAGAAGACTTAAAAAAGGCTTAATCCTTTGTAATGGTTTTACATCCATGGATGGCAGTACACAGAAATAGGAGTGCAGAATTATGACAAAGACCATGCATATGCCATGAGGCTAAACCAAGATGGCCGCCTTAGCCTTTACAAAATGGTCCCTGCATGCTCATGGTGCCATCTTGAAACCTTCATGGCTTTTGTATTTTTTTCTCTCCGATATTCAGAGTTTAATATCCTTGGTAAGACATCATTTTACTGGCCTGCACTTTGCTGACACACATTAACCCTTTGAGATATTCCAGAGCTTGTTTGACTCATGTTTGCTCACTATTTTAGCAGTATACTTTCTTGACATATTGTAAAGTTACTTCCAACTTTCAGGTCGGTTGGCATTTGTACCATAATTGCAGAGAAGAAAAGATCTGCACCAAGTGACAAGGACTTATGTCACAGGTGTCAAACTCATTCCATGGAGGGCAGAGTGTCAGCAGGTTTTTGTTTTTTCCTTTCAATTAAGACCATACCATTCCATACTAACTAGTGATCTTAATTCATCAATTCAATCAAAAACCTGCTGACACTCAGCCCTCCATGGAATGAGTTTGACACCTGTGACAAGTCCTTGTCACTTGGTGCAGATCTTTTCTTCTCTGCAATTATGGTACAAATGCCAACCGACCTGAAAGTTGGAAGTAACTTTACAATATGTCAAGAAAGTATACTGCTAAAATAGTGAGCAAACATGAGTCAAACAAGCTCTGGAATATCTCAAAGGGTTAATGTGTGTCAGCAAAGTGCAGGCCAGTAAAATGATGTCTTACCAAGGATATTAAACTCTGAATATCGGAGAGGAAAAAAAATACAAAAGCCATGAAGGTTTCAAGATGGCACCATGAGCATGCAGCGACCATTTTGTAAAGGCTAAGGCGGCCATCTTGGTTTAGCCTCATGGCATATGCATGGTCTTTGTCATAATTCTGCACTCCTATTTCTGTGTACTGCCATCCATGGATGTGCACCACACATGCTCCACCACACATGCTCTCAAGAAACATTTTTTCACTACTATTGACATTTTCCAGAAATGTGAATTGAAATAAAGACAAAGCAGTGTTACATAAACAGAAGCACCAGCAACATGAAATAGCTGTGACTATTCAGGAAGATCTTTGACTTCTAAGAAGGTTGAGCATTCAAACCTGTTCTGGAGTGTGAGTCAATTGTGATGCAAGCGAATTGTGGTGGTGGCTCTGTGCAAAGAACTTTGCCTCACCTGTAAGAAATCACCAATGTGGTTTGGGACTTCCCTTTGAATATGTTTCCTCAAACATTCAAGTCAAATATAAAAAGAAGCATGACAAACCTAGAAGCAGTGGTGGCTCTGTGCACACAAACTCTGCCTCATCTATAAGAGATTACTGGTTCAAGGCTTGGTTTGGAACTTGCTTTTGAATAGGTTTTGTCAAACCTTCAAGTCAAACATTCAAAACGAAGTCTGTAAAGTGTGAAGGAGTTGTGGCTCTGCGGTTAGTACCTCGCCCCATCATAATGGGGTTGGAGGTTCAAGACCTGGTGAAGGCTCTGGACCACATTTTTGGAACTTGCTTTTGAATATGTTTCCTCAAACTTTCAAGTCAAATATAAGAAACGAGGTGTGTCAAGTGTGAAGAAGTCATGGCTCAGCGGTTAATACCGCTCCTTCAAGATCGGGGGGGTTGGAGGTTCAAGACCCGGTCATGGCTCTGAAGCTAGGTTTAGAACATGCTTTTGAATATGTTTCCTCAAACCTTCAAGTCAAATATAAGAAACGAAGTGTGTAAAGTGTGAAGGCGCTGTGGCTCAGCGGTTAATACCGCTCCTCCAAGATCAGGAGGTTACAGGTTCAAGACCTGCTCACAGCTCTGGAACACATGCGAGACCCTGTGGCTGCTATCGCAAGGTAGAGGAGCCGTGCTCACCGGACATCGGTGCAGGGTCAGAAGGTGCGGACAAGGCTCGGACCAGCGCTGTGTCAGAAACGGACAAGGCTCGGACAAAAGTGGGGGGCATGTGAGGAAGTGTCCCCCCGCAAGCTGCGGACAAGGCTCGGACAAAAGGAAAGTGGGGGGGATGTGAGGGAGTGTCCCCCCCCCGCCCTTCCAGAACAATGTCCAGCAGCGGTTATCGAGAAGAAAGCTGTTTTTAAATTGTTAAATGAATAACCCCCCCCCCAATTTAGTTTTAGATCTCTCTCCCCATCCATCCTTTGGAAGGTTTAGGCGGTGGCTAATTCTTGGTAAAAATGCTTCTTAAGAAGAAGAATATTATATATATATAAAATTCTTCTTCTAAGAAGCATCTTTACCAATAATTAGCCACCGCCTAAACCTTCCAAAGGAAGGTCACTTGGAAACTGCTCAACTTACCTCATGGCCTCAGCTGGGCTTGCGGGACCTGTCCTTTACCATTACACCACTGGGACGCAAAGACAGCAGATACCTGCAAAAAAAAAAAAAAAAGAAGTGCAACAACATCATTAGCATGAACATTTCAAATAGCCACATTCTGCTCATGGGGCATGTTCCATACCATGACGCCACCAAGCTGCTGACAACAAATGCACATTTCCAGTGCCACCGACTCCGACAAGGAACATGCAATACTTAACTTCGCAGACACAAGACAGGAAGTTGCAGTTTTGCTCAAGTTCTTCAACTATTTGGATGAAACTGAAAGTCACATACGCACAGCAATAACATACATGAGCACAAGTTTTTCAGCTTTCACAAAAGTTACAGTATATAAGACACACAAATCTATTGAGTAAGTGTTGACAACAAAATGGAATTATTTCCTTGACAGCATATAGCTATTTCTCCCATTATAGTTCATCTTACTCCATGTTAACTCTCATTGCTCAACAGTTCAACTAACAATCAGCCTGTACTCACAAATGAAATAGGTCATCAGTAATACAACATGTGGCCTGGCATACAGGAGAGAATAGATGACTGTAAATGTTTTTTTGGGCCATTTTTGTTGTTGTAACTACCTGCATGACTCTGAATATTTGAGATGAACTTGATTTATATTTATAGTAAGCAATCATATTCTCTGTAACAGGCGCAGTACTACCATAAACTATATAGTACAATGTTTTTCTGCTGTGTGAAATAACTGTTCTAACTGTTTTCAAATGAAAGTTGTCCAACCTGCAATGAGTATTTATGTTTATAGTTACTATTTAGTGTGTCATTATGAAATTAAGGGGTATGTGTTAACTGTTTAAGTTGAATACTGTTTCAAGAAATGTGCTTAAGCGATCGAGAAAAACTGTAACCGTGGTGCAGTTACACCTGTTCTTAAAACATTTGACAATGAACAATCTTGGAGAGAGTGGGCCTGACATTTGCGATAAAGTATTGCATTAGCTTCCTTACATTCAAAGGCACAGACTATATCACTCAACAGAACATCACAGCCACTCTTCACAACCTTCTAGACAAGGCAGAAATCTAACTCCAGAGAAACTGACTTTTGGTATATGGAGTTGAATCCCAGACTGTGAGTGAAGGTTGTATGAACCGTGACTACCAACCACTGCTAGAGAGCAGAAGCATCACAACTGTGTAAAACTCCACATACAACTACACTGTGTAAAAGCACATTTGAGTGGAACAGCATGGAAGTAGGGTCAGAGGCAGGTAGCAGTAAATGGTTTTGATGTAACTCCCAGGCCAAATCACTGTAGCCAAAAAGACAGGTAAAAAGGGAGGCAACTCATGTAAACTCAAATCTAAAACACAATCAAACAAAACCAAAACAATTCTTTCTTACTGGAATTTGTTTGGTGAAGGCAACAACTTCTTCCAAGGCCATTGTAGGGGCTGATTGATTCTTCAACTATTAGTATGAAACTGAAGGTCACACACGCACAGCAATAACATACGAGCACAAAGGAATATTTTCAGCTAAACGATGTTGCCTTCACACAAAACGCAAAAGATCGCCAACTGCAGTATATAAGACAAACATCTATTGAGTTATTTCCTTTACAGTATATAGCTATTTCTCCCATTATAGTTAATCTCTACTCTATACGTATAAACTCTCATTGGTCAACAGTTCAACTAACAATCAGTCTGTACTCACAAATGAAATAGGTCATCGGAAATATAACATGTGGCCTGGCATACAGGAGAGAAGAGATTACTGTAAATGTTTTTTTTGGGGCACTTTTTGTGTTCTACAGTAATGCCATTTTTGCTGTTGCAACTACCTGCTTGATTCTGAATATTTGAGATGAACATGATTTACATTTATAGTACTGTTAGAAATTATTTTTATAAAAACAGTTTATTATTGCTATAATAAAAATACATTACTGCAGTGTGCTCAATTTACTAATGTGATGGCCTGTTGATAAATGAGATGAATCAAGCATTAGTCCCATAGTACGTTGGATTAATACATGGAGAGGTTAAGCCAGGTCATCAGGAAAGATGTCGCAACACACGCTTACACAAAGAGCTATAGTGGAAAAGTACCAGGCTAGGGAGGACATACCAGAGTAGGTATCTTATCTCTAACAGGGTGCTGACTCCGCAGATGGGACAATGGTGTGACCAGCCCGTGGACAACAAGGGATGCCAAGTCTAAACCACGGTTCCTCCCCAACCAAATAGCCAATCACAATCATTTTGTTTACTGTAAATGCTTTGTTTGACTGTTTGAATGCATCAATTTTTGGAGGGTTGGTTACAGATTAACAGCTTGCTGACTGATTTTCTTCTCCAAAAGTGGTCCTTGTACAAGCCTAGAATTTTGACATATAAATAAATAGCTAAAAGTAAGAAGTAGTTTGTCTTCTCCTTCAAATAAAGAACACGTTTTCACAGTATGCAATAATATTCTCTGTAACAGGTGCAGTGCTAACAAACTATAAAGTACAATGTTTTTCTGCTGAGTGAAATTCTTACAGCTTTTCAGATTTGTTTTCAAATCAAAGTTGTCCAACCTGCAATGAATATTGATGGTTATAGTTACTGTTTAGTGTGTCATTATGAAATGAGTAGTGGATTGAACTTTTCATTAGATGACAACTAAGGGGCACTACCGAGAGCGTCCTGACGGGATGCATCACTGCCTGGCACGGCAACTGCACCGCCCTCAACCGCAAGGCGCTGCAGAAGGTGGTGCGGACAGCTGAGCGCATCAGTGGATGTGAGTTTCCCTCCATCCAGGACATATACAACAAGCGATGTGTCAGCAAAGCCCGGAGGATCATCAGAGACCCCAGCCACCCCAATCACAGCCTGTTTGAACTGTTGCCGTCCAAAAGACGGAGCCTCCGGGCCAAAACTCAGAGGCTCTCCAACAGCTACTTCCCCCAGGCCATCAGGCTCATGAACAAGCCTACCTCAAACCCATGACTTACCCCCAGAACACCCACAGAATGGACTCTACTAGCACACAGTCACTTTAACAACACCTCTTACAATAATAATGACATTCCACTGAACCATTTTACTTTTTTACTCTACTATTTATACTGCAATTGTGTCATGTCTATTGTCTTGTGTCGCCAACAATCGTCACTGTCCAACCGTCTCACTTATCTTGCACTGTCACTGATTGTTTTGTCCTTACCTTATTGCACTACTGCGTATTTGTATTATATGCTGCATTGTCAAGGAACCGAGCCCAAGAATTTTACTCCCTGCACTCGTATGTGACGTAACAAATAAACTTGAAACTTGAAACAAAGGATACTTTTTTGATGCACCGATTAGCTTTTGTGACATATGTTCTAAGTTATGAGTTACAGTGCATTTTGAAAAAGAAATGTGGTGTTTTGGTAAACGTGTTAACTGTTTTTAAAAGTTGAACACTGTTTCAAGAAATGTGCTCAAGAGATTGAGAACTGTAGCAGCTACACCTGTTCTTAAAACAGTTGACCATGAACAACTTTGAACAAGCTCTGCTGAGGGTGCATATAAGGAAAGCTGCTGGCCCGGATGGCATACCTGGGCGAGTACTGAAGACCTGTGCTAACCAGCTAGCTCCTGTGTTCACTACTATATTCAACCTCTCACTGGCTAATTCTGTAGTACCCACCTGTTTTAAAAGATCCTCTATCGTCCCTGTGCCCAGCCTGCTTGAATGACTACATACCCGTGGCTCTAACCTCAGTGGTCATGAAGTGCTTTGAGAGGCTGATTAAGGACTACATCTGCTCCTCCCTCCGACCTTGGACCCGCTGCAGTTCGCATATAGACCAAATAGATCTACGGATGATGCAGTCTCCCAGGTCCTCCACACCACTCTCTCTCACCTTGACAGTCAGAAGGGGGGCTATGTGAGAATGCTGTTTATAGATTACAGCTCAGCGTTCAATACTATAGCCCCCACCAGACTGGCTGATAAAATGATTGGATTAAAACTGAACACTCCCCTGTGTGCATGGATCCTGGACTTCCTGACGTCCAGGCCACAGGTGGTCAGGGTGGGTAGACACACCTCCAGCTCACTCATCCTGAGCACAGGGTCCCCCCAGGGCTACGTCCTTAGTCCCCTTCTCTACTCCCTGTACACCCAAGAGTCGTGGTGGGGCTGATCTCAGACAACAATGAGAAAGCCTACCTGGACGAGGTGGAGGACCTGTCACTCTGGTGTCAGGAGAATAGCCTCATCCTGAATGTCTCCAAGACAAAAGAGCTGATTGTGGACTTCAGGAGAGCACAACAACTAAGGACCTACATGCCGCTGGACATCGGTGGGACTACCTGGGAGTCCACATCACAGAAGACCTAACCTGGACTACCCACATCAGCACACTGGTGGGAAAGGCAAGGCAACGCCTGTTCCATCTCAGGCAGCTGAGGAAATTCAAAGTCTCCCGGAGGATCCTTCAGTCCTTCTACTCTGTGGAGAGCATCCTGGCTGGTAACATCACCGTCTTGTACGGTAACAGCACGGCCCAGGACAGGCGAACTCTGCAAAGGGTGGTACGCCTTGCAGAAAGGACCATGGGAGCTCCAACCCCCCCCCCCCCCCCTCCATGTCCTGTACACCAGCAGGTGTAGGACCAGAGCCTGCAGGATAATGAAGGACCCTCACCACCCGAAAAATGGACTGTTCCAGCTGCTGCGGTCAGGCAAGCGCCTTCGATGTCATGCAGCAAGAACAGAGAGGCTTAGACTGAGTTTCTTCCCCCATGCCATCATCATTATCAACGATGACCACCAGTGCCCCCCTCAAGTCACTCACACACTCACTGACATCATAACACATACACATAACTACCCATTGCAGACTCATCTTTCACTGTAATTAACTGTACTGTCAACCTGTCATTGCCATTGTATATAGCCATTCCATTGTGTACATTGCTTACATTGCTGTTTATACTGCTGTTTATATTCTATTTATTTTTAAACTTATTGTTGCACTCCTCTGTGGCACTGTCACTTTTGCATTTCACTGTATACTTGTATGCACGTGACAAATAAAGAATCTTGAACTTTTCTGATCAAGGAGAGAGCAGGCCTGATATTTGAGATAAAGCTTTCAGAAAACTGACCCCAGGACTGCCCAGATTCAAACCTACAATCCTTACATTCAAAGGCACAGACTTTGTCGCTCAACAGCACAAAACAGCCATTCTTCACAACCTTATAGACAAACGAGGCAGCAATCTAACCCCAGAGCAACACACTATTGCACATGTAACACCTGACGCAGAGGCAATGCATCACTATAGTGTTCATAATGCACATATCCTTTTTTTTTTTTTTTTTTTAATACTACTGTTAATACACTGCACATATCTGTACATACTGTACATACCTGTTTATACTGTTCATACGGCACTCCATATTTATTCTGCTATTTACTCTAATGTTACTGTTAATACATATATACTGCTAGACTGCATTGCCTATACAGCTCATATGCTGCTTACACTGTTCATACTGCATCCTATTTATTCTGCTTATAATGCTACTACTAATTCATATACTGCTACACTGCACTACTGATACGATACTGCACTACTATACTGCTCATATACTGCACTACCTGTATATACTGTTCACACTGCACTTTCTGCTTTTTTGCACTTCTGGTTAGACGCTAACTGCATTTCGTTGTCTCTGTACTTGTACTCTGCACAATGACAATAAAGTTGAATCTAATCTAATCTAATTTGAGTGGAACAGCATGGAAGGAGGGTCAGAGGCAGGTAGCAGTTTTTATGTAACTCCCAGGGCAAATCCCTGTAACCAAAAATACAGGGAGGCAAGTCATGTAGACTCAAATCTAAAACACAATCAAACAAAACAAAACCAATTCTTTCTTACTGTAACTTGTTTGATGAAGGCAACAAGAAGAACGTCTTCAAAGGCCGTTGTAGGGGCTGATTGATTGGCAATGAGGTTCAGCTAGGCTCCAACAAAGGCTGGCTGGAGGGGCGTGGCAGTGGGGGTGGGGTTGTGAGGGGAAGTGTCATTATTCAAACACTCCTGGGGAGCTCAGAGGGTTATGACAGTGAGTTCACGTTCTCACATTTTTGGGAAGATGTCTGACACCTCAGTTGCCGTGTGGTTAAGGTCTGTGTGTGAAGTCTCCAAGGTCTGAAACTAACTTTAACTAAAGTCTTACATTTTCTACTTCCTAACAAACTTCCAAACCTTTGTGGCATAATTGAACTGCTGTGGGACAATTAAACACAGTGAAACACTGCTTTGTCTTTATTTCAATTCACATTTCTGGAAAATGTAAAGAGTAGTGAAAAGCACATTTTCCTGAGAGCATGTGTGGTGCACTATGTAAGTCACTTGGTGCAGATCTTCTCTTCTTTGCAATGTGGTTCAAATCAGTAACAAGAAAGTATATTGCTAAAATAGTGGGCAAACATGAGTCAAACAACCTCTGGAATATCTCAAAGGGTTAATGTGTGTTTGTCAGCAAACTGCAGACCAGTAAATTGATGTATTACTTAGTATATTAAGCTTTGAATATTGGAGAGAAAAGAAGAAGCCATACAGGGGTGGCACCATGAACATGCAGGGACCATTTTGTCAAGGCTAAGGCAGCCATCTTGGTCTGGAAGTGGAGAGGAAAGGTTTCTTTTGGTCACATAATTCTGCACTCCTATTTCTGTGTACTGTCACCCATGGATGTAAAACCATAGGATTTTCCAAGTTTCAAACCGTCTTGAACCAGTGATCGCCTACAGATGAGGCTAAGTTATTTGCACAGAGCCACCACCAAAATTCTCTTGCATATCTCTTATCTTTGACATCAAGGTTTGCAGACACATGTACAAAAGCAATAGTTCTTGTCACACTCCAGAGCAGGTTTGAACCCTCAACCCTCTGTCTACAAGATTTTGATAGCATGTTTCTCATAATTTTTCTTTTTCTTTTTTTCAATCAGTTTTGACGGTTTGGTTCCCCATAGACTCAATGTTAGAGCTAGATCTGCTAACTGTTCGTATCCCGGTGATTGTTGCAGTAGATCGGATTCATCTGGATAGGTCTTAAACAACAAGATGGCGGACTACCCACAATGCCATTCTCCAATCAAGGAATATAAAGTCAGGTGTGTTGGTTCTAAATGAAACTGATCGACGTCATGTCTGTTTGTCATTCTCCGACGCTTCAAAACTATACTGAATAAATAATATTTATGAAATTCAACCGTTCAAATGATGTTAATTGTATTCCTGCTATATTCATGTCACAAAACTTATGTCACCCTATTATTCTATCCAGATTGTTTGGGAGGTTTAATTTCATCCTTGTCGCTCCAGTATCAGTGTACCCAGGTGGCAGGTTGCAGGTCATGATGTTGTCCATATGAGGGCGCTAATGATCCCACTGCTTTTCCATTAAATAGTGGAATGTCACTGTGCTGCGGGTCAGCTGGTTAAATTCATCAACCTACACAAATATTTCGTCATACATTTTTCACAAATCCCAAAAAATGGAAATGAACTGTCACGTCAAGTATAAGAAAGTCGTGGCTCAGCGGTTAATACCTTTCAATCTCAGGATTTCCATCCACCACAGTGGCACTGCGCCTATAGTTAGATTGACATCCCTCTAACCCAATCAATTCATCGAATCTTGCCTTAAGCCAATGGGCTTCACCGGCAGGGCCGGTATAAAAGGACTGGGACACACCCCAGCACGTCCTTTGCTGATGGACTCCTTGCTGAAAGCATGTGCAATTTAGCTCTAGCAATAGCTGTCTTCTAAGGTATTTGCAATAGCTGTTTTTCTGTCTCTATTGTGCCATGTGCATCCAGTACGTGCTTTTAGTTTTTGCAGTTACATTTTTTAAACAAACATTTAACATTAGCTATTTTACATAACATTTAATATTTTCCCATACTATTTTAACCCTTTTTAAACATGCAATTCATTTATTCATTGATGTATTTTAAAGCCAGTGTTTTCTCCTTCTGCTATGCTAGTGTTAAACAACTGTCTCAAATCTGTTCCCTTTTTCCTGCTCTCCTCAGCATGGATTCTCAAGGCTTCAAAGCCTAGTAATTGTGTGAGTATACTTTCTGGCACCAATTGTATAGTTTTACAGTGGCTGTGCACAGAAATAAGAGTGCTGAATTGTGATGCAGACTATGCACATGGCATGATGCTAAACCAAGATGGCTGCCTTAGCCTTGACAAAATGGTCCCTGCATGTTCTTAGTGCCATTGCTATGCTTTTATCTTCATGGATTCTGTATTTTCTTTTCACAGAAAAGTCAGTAACACAATTCTATACAGAGGAGTAGGTAGAGATGTTTTACACAGTAGTGATTTTTGTTGCCTCTACTCTAAGTGGTTGCTAGTCATGGTTCATACTACCTTCACTCAGTTTAGGATTCATAACTTGGTAGTTCTTAAAGTTAGGCTTTATGGGGAATAAAGACCAAATAACAAGGCACAATTGTCTCTGAATGTTAAATGTCTACCTGTAGGATCACATTACTGAAGATGACTTCCTTCAACCTGGCCAGCATTGTCTAAACCCAACCAATGGATTTCATCTTTGGGAATCAAGAAAAATTCCAACAGGTGTGTAATTGATAATGAAACTAATAATCAGGTATGTGCTTTCCTCCATTGCTCCTGACCTATCCAGATGAATCCGATCTACTGCAACAATCACCGGGATAGAAACAGTTAGTAGATCTACCTCTAACATTGAGTCTATGGGAAACCAAAGGTTTGAAATTGTCCTCTGCTGGCAATACAGTCACAGTTGACTCTTTGTTTCTGCTTTTTGTGTTTGTCAACTTTAGGTCATCATTTCAGTTTCTAGCTGCTTGATTGTTGCTTGATTTGACTTCATGAAGTATTATTTATTTCACATTTGCTTCTCTACCATAAACCTCAATAAAACCTAAACTGGATCCTGCCTCATTTCCTCTCTTCTGACTGATAGTGGCAGCCTCTGAACTGCCCTCTAGTGTCCATGAACACACACAGGTAGAAAGAAGTAATCAACAGTAATGTCATGCCATAGGTAGAGATGTTTAACATTCAGAGACAATTGTGCCCTGTTATTTGATCTTCATTCCCCATAAAGCCGAACCTCAACAACTGCATTTTAAATCTAAAGCGTGAACCAGACCTTCAGCACTCCTTATTAATCAACTCTCAATGTCTAAAACATAAGTAGAAGCACCAGTAACATGAAGTAGCTGTGGCGCTGCTGTAGAGGTTGAGGTTTCAAACCTGCTCTGGAGTGTGACTGTATTGCTTTTGTACATGTGTCTGCAAACCTTGATGCAGGAGAATAGTGTGGTGGCTCCCTGCAAAGAGCTTTGCCTCACCTATGAAAGATCAGTGGTTCAAGACTTGGGTTGGAACTTGCTTTTGAACATGTTTCCACAAACCTTGTCAAATATACAAAAAGAAGCTTGACGAATGTGGAAGTGGTGGTGGCTCTGTGTAATGAACTCTGCCTCATCTGTAAGAGATCACTGGTTCAAGACTTAGTTTTGAATATGTTTCCTCAAACCTTCAAGTCAAATATAAGAAACGAAGTGTGTGAAGTATGAAGGAGTCGTGGCTCTGTGGGCAAGTACCTTGCCCCATCATAACACAGTTGCAGGTTCAAGACCCGGTCATGGCCCTGGAACTAGGTTTGCTTTTGAATATGTTTCCTCAAACCTTCAAGTCAAATATAAGAAACGAAGTATGTCAAGTGTGAAGGAGTTGTGGCTCAGCGGTTAATACCGCTCCTCCAAGATCAGGAGGTTACAGGTTCAAGACCTGCTCACAGCTCTGGAACATGTGCGAGACCCTGTGGCTGCTATCGCAAGGTAGAGGAGCCGTGCTGCCTCCGGTGGCTTACCGGAACATCGTTGCAGGGTCTGATCAGCGGTGTGTCACCACGGTGGATGACTTGAAGGTGCGGACAAAAAAAAGGAAAGTGGGCGGGATGTGAGAGAGTGTCCCCCCACAAGCTGCGGACAAGGCTCGGACAAAAAAGGAGAGTGGGGGGGATGTGAGGGAGTGTCCCCCCCCCGCCCTTCCAGAACAATGTCCGGCAGCGGTTATCGAGAAGAAAGCCTGTTTTTGAATGAATGAATAAACCCCCTAATTTTGTTTTAGATCTCTCTCCACCCCCATCCATCGGAAGGTTTAGGTGGTGGCTAATTCTTGGTAAAAATGCTTCTTAAGAAGAAGAATATTAAATATATATATATATATATAAAATTCTTCTTCTAAGAAGCATCTTTACCAATAATTACCCACCACCTAAACCTTCCAAAGGAAACTGCTCAACTTACCTCATGGCCTCAGCTGGGCTTGCGGGACCTGTCCTTTACCATTACACCACTGGGACGCTGACATCAGCAGACACCTGCAAAATAAAAAGAAGTGCAACAACATCAGTAGCATGGACATTTCAAATAGCTACATTCTGCTCATGGGGCATGTTCCATACCATTATGCCACCAAGCTGCTGACAACAAATGCACATTTCCAATGCAACCAACTCTGCAACTAAGGAACATGCAATACTTAACTTCGCAGACGTAAGACAGGAAGTTGCAGTTTTTCTCAAGTTCTTCAACTATTTGGATGAAACTGAAAGTCACATTAGATTAGATTAGATTAGATTCAACTTTATTGTCATTGTGCAGAGTACAAGTACAGAGACAACGAAATGCAGTTAGCGACTAAAAATATAAGAATATGTGCATTATGAACAGTATAGTCAGATTATGAACAGATATGTACAGAAGAGCAGTGGTATGGAGTAAGAGCAGTTTGTACAAGTATGGATACAGTATGTACAGTTTATAGGAATACTGTAAGAGTAGTGCAATTGTCCGGGGGGGGGGGGGGGGATTGCAGGGGTTGGTAGGTTGTCACCTAGGTGCAGAGTTCGAGTTCAGTAGGGTGACAGCCGCACATACGCACAGCAATAACATAATAACATCTATTGAGTAAGTGTTGACAACTAACAATTAATCAGTCTGTAATCACAAATGAAATAGGTCATCAGTAATACAACATGTGGCCTGGCATACAGGAGAGAATAGATTACTGTAAATGTCACAGTCATGCCATTTTTGTTGCTGTAACTACCTGTAACAGACGCAGTACTACCGTAAACTATATAGTACAATGTTTTTCTGCTGTGTGAAATAACTGTTTTTAACTGTCACTGTTTTTCACATTTGTTTTCAAATTAAAGTCGTCCAACCTGCAATGAGTATTGATGGTTATAGTTACTATTTAGTGTGTCATGATGAAATTAATGGTGGACTGAGCTTTTCATTCGATGACAAAGGATACTGTTTTTATGCACTGATTAGCTTTTTGACATGTATTCTAAGTTGTGAGTTATAGTGCATTTTGCAAAAGAAATGTGGTATTTGGCAACCGTGTTGAGTATTTAGGGGTATGTGTTAACTGTTTCAAGAAATGAGCTCAAGCTCTCGAGAAAAACTGTTACCGTGGCTACGCCTGTTCTTAAAACAGTTGACAATTAACAATTTTGCTGATCTGAGAGTGGGCCTGACATTTGGGATAAAGTACTGCATTAGCTACAAAGCTTTCAGAAAATTGACCCCAGGACTGTGCCCAGATTCACACCTACAATCCTTACATTCAGAAGCACAGACTGTATCACTCAACAGCACATCACAGCCACTCTTCACGACAAGGCAGGAATCTAACTCCAGAGCAACTGACTACTGCACACGTAGCTACACCTGCTTTCTTTACGAACATTGTGAGTGGTGGACTGTCAAAAACCTTTTCTACTAAGTTATGTTCTGACTTTTGCAGGTTCAGAGGAAGCTTCTTCCCTGCGGCTGTCACCCTACTGAACTCCAACTCTGCACCTAGGTGACAACCTACCAACCCCTGCACCCCCCCCCCCCCCCCAGACAATTGCACTACTCTACCCTACAGTATTCCTATAAACTGTACATTAGATTAGATTAGATTCAACTTTATTGTCATTGTGCAGAGTACAAGTACAGAGACAGCGAAATGCAGTTAGCGTCTAACCAGAAGTGCAAAAAAGCAGAAAGTGCAGTGTGAACAGTATATACAGGTAGTGCAGTATAGTATAAGTAGTGCAGTGTAAGCAGTATATGAATTAGCAGTAGCATTATAAGCAGAATAAATAGGATGCAGTATGAAAAGTGTAAGCAGCATATGAGCTGTATAGACAATGCAGTCTAGCAGTATATATGTATTAACAGTAACATTAGGTAACATTATGAACAGTATAGACAGATTATGAACAGTATAGACAGATGTGTACAGAAGAGCAGTGGTATGTAGTAAGAGCAGTGTGTACAAGTGTGGATACAGTAAGTACAGTTACATACTGTATCTTCACTTGTACACACTGCTCTTACTACATACCACTGCTCTTCTGTACATATCTGTCTATACTGTTCATAATCTGTCTATACTGTTCATAATGCACATATCCTTATATTTTTCTTTAATACTACTGTTAATACACTGCACATATCTGTACATACCTGTTTATACTGTTCATACGGCATTCCATTTTTATTCTGCTATTTACTCTAATGTTACTGTTAATACATATATACTGATTATACTGCATTACCTATACAGCTCATATGCTGCTCATATGCTGCTTCATACTGCATTCTATTTATTCTGCTTATAATGCTACTGCTAATTCATATACTGCTTACACTGCACTACTTATACTATACTGCAATACCTGTATATACTGTTCACACTGCACCTTTTGCACTTCTGGTTAGTTGTCTCTGTACTTGTACTCTGCACAATGACAATAAAGTTGAATCTAATCTAATCTAATATGGAGTTGAATCCTAGACTGTGAGTGAAGGTTGTATGAACCATGACTAGCAACCACTGCTAGAGAGCAGAGGCATCACTACTGTATGTGTAAAACTCCACATACAACTACACTGTGTAAAAGGATATATCAACACATTTGGGTGGAACAGCATGGAAGTAGGGTCAGAGACAGGTAGCAGTAAATGGCTTTGATGTAACTCTCAGGCCAAATCACTGTAGCCAAAAAGACAGGTAAAAAAGGAGGCATCTCATGTAATCTCAAATCTAAAACACAATCAAACAAAACCAAAACAATTATTTCTTACTGTAATTTGTTTGGTGAAGGCAACAACTTCTTCCAAGCCTCGTGGCTGACTGATTGATTGGTAATGAGATTCAGCTGGGCTCCAACAAGGGCTGGCTGGAGGGGCATGGCAGTGGTGTTGTGAGGGGGAGGGGGATGTCATAATTCAAACACTCCTGGGGAGCTCAGAATTGTATGACAGTAAGTTCATGTTCTCACATTTTTGGAGTAACTAACTAAAATATTACATTTTCTGCTTACTAACTGTCTAGGTGAGGGGAGAGGAGGAGGGTGAGCCTTGATTAGTGCAGGGGAGAGGAGGAGGAGGAGGAGGGTGAGACTTGACTAGGTGAGGGGAGAGGAGGAGGGGGAGACTTGACAAGTGCAGGGGAGAGGAGGAGGAGGAGGAGGAGGGTGAGGGTGAGACTTGACCAGGTGAGGGGAGAGGAGGAGGGAGAGACTTGACTAGGTGAGGGGAGAGGAGGAGGGGGAGACTTGACTAGGTGAGGGGAGAGGAGGAGGGAGAGACTTGACTAGGTGAGGGGAGAGGAGGAGGGGGAGACTTGACTAGGTGAGGGGAGAGGAGGAGGGGGAGACTTGACTAGGTGAGGGGAGAGGAGGAGGGGGAGACTTGACTAGGTGAGGGGAGAGGAGGAGGGAGAGACTTGACCAGGTGAGGGGAGAGGAGGAGGGAGAGACTTGACTAGGTGAGGGGAGAGGAGAGGAGAGGAGGTGGGTGAGACTTGACTAGGTGAGGGGAGAGGAGAAGGGAGAGACTTGACTAGGTGAGGGGAGAGGAGAAGGGAGAGACTTGACTAGGTGAGGAGGAGGGACAATGTTCCTAATATTGGTTCCATAAACCTGATGGTAATCTTTATGCTGACTCAAGCATCTCCTTCACTTCTGCTGTGGTAACTTGTGCTCTTTTCCCTCTCTCTCTCTCTCTGTCTCTCTTCTGTCTATTGCTTTTGCTCTCTCTCCTCCTTGCCCCCCTCCCTCCCTCCCTCCCTCCCAATGGCTCCCTCCTTTACAATACCCTGTGTTTACCAGTATTTGACTCCCCTCTGCTGGTGAAGATAAGACAGTACAACACAGAGACATCAGATTGTGCAGAATGTGCAGTGACTGGGAAAGTTTGTAAATGGTGAAATGAAACAGAAATACAAATTACACTTGCTCTTCCATTTTCTAATGATTGTATGAAGAGGTTAAACTGGAAACTAAGTTGTGAAGAGCCACTCCTTTAAGTGTGTATACATTTATAGCCTCTCCTTTAAGTGTGTATACATTTATAGCCTCTCCTTTAAGTGTGTATACATTTATAGCCTCTCCTTTAAGTGTGTATACATTTATAGCCTCTCCTTTTCAGAGTCTCTCAACTCTGGTCAGTCGTCACTGTCTGGTGGAGCAAGAACGGACTGAAGTACAGCGACTTTCTAATCACATTTCTTAATTACTAATTCAATCTTAACTGTATTTGTTCATCACTTCCTCAGTTTGTTGTTGTCCTCTCTAACATGACTATCTAGTGACCACTGTCTCAGGTGTCTTGTTTTTTATATGAGTCTTTCTATGCTGTTCTCTCCCAGCCAGTGTAAAGTAAACCATGATTCATTGTTATGAGTTTACATTCAGGGCTGGTTTCCCAGACACAGATTAAGCATAATCCTCGCCTAACATGCATCTTCAATGGAGATTTAAGATTGAATATGTTATTTCGTCCAGGAAAAGGCTTGATCTGTGTCTGGGAAACCGGCCCTCATTGTTTTATTCCCCTGAGATGTTTGTGGTTGGTGTGAATTAGGTTGCTATTCTGCTGTCTCTCTGTGTCTCCTGCTGCAGTGTTGACAGGAGGCTGCTGCTGAGGTTGGGTTAGGGTTAGGGTTAGAGGTGACAGAATACTCCAGCTGGTCTCCACCAACAGTTCCATCCACACTGTCCGGTGAGTGAGTGTGTTTGCATGTGTGGATCATTCTAGCACAGATGTGTTTGTTTGAAAACAACATATATATATATATATATATATATATATATATAGATATGATATGATATGATATGATATGATCACCTGTCGTGTGTTGTCGTCATTGCTTACATTGACGATTGATTCCCCCAAGAGTAATTGCGGAAATAAGGTAGAAAGTTAAAGTTAATCATCTTCATAACACGCACAGTGAGTTGTTTCAAACATACAACGTTAACCTAAAATATCTGAATTTAAATGCCATGAAAAGATTAGCAAAAACTGGGAAAGCGCAACATGAAGATTGCTGACTCATCAAAGGGAATCATCAATCAAACTTTGCTGTTGAACTTCTACGTTCAGTGGGCAGGCGAGGTGTGACAAGGCTTATTTGTCGGTTTCCCTCAATGGTACGGCTATAAAGTTCATACGTTTTAACATGGTTTTTCATATTTTCTGTGTCTGAGGCATTTGTTTGTGCTCAAGCGAGAAGATGTTTCTGTACGCTTCAGAATACATTCTGCTGCAGATGTCAGCAGTAACATCATCAATTAAGACAAGTCAGCCAGTTCTTGTGGCTAACCATAGCACCCCCTCCACCATGTTTCACAGATGAGTTGGTCTGCTGTAAATCTTGGCCAGATCCTTTTTTCTCCAAACTTTCCTCTTGCAGTCACACTTGTACATTGATAATGATTTGATCATGATATGATAATTTGTCTTATCTGTCCACAAGACTCTTTTCCAGACCTCTGCAGGCTTTTTACGTTTTTTTTTTAGCAAACTGTAACCTGAAAATATCAAGGTAAGGGCATTGACTTTCACTCCAGTCTAGAAAGCTAGCAATGTAAACTAAGTACATTCAAGTCTGAATTTTGAGAGCTACATTCCTTAACATTTGTCTTTTTCTTGTTTGTCGTAATATATATATGTGGTTGCTGAGGTGGCAGCGAATGGGGATCGATCATAAATATAGAAAGAAAGAAAGAAAGAAAGAAAGACAGGAGTGCTGGATCAGAGAGACCTGGAGTGGTGCAGTGAATTGGTGCTGAGACCTGTCCTGCTCAACACCTTCCTCTCTGTGGTTCAGACAGGTCATGAGTGAATGACAACTACTAAATTGTAGTAAATGATGCATCTGCATGTAGAAGATTATTTTCAAATACATCAAACTGATTCTTCACATTGAGAGAGAGTCTGTCGAGGGAGAACCCTTCAACTTTAACAATAGATGTTTTTTTATTAATAGGATTTATTTAAACTGTTGATCCCCTTCTCTGATATCTGGGTGGAGCTGATGAGACCTGGTGGTGGAGCAGAGAGTGGAGATGAGGTTCTTGGTAGAGCAGGTGGATGACATGCGGAGACAGAATGAAGGTATATTTCTGAAGGACATATTCGACACATTATCAGATATGGTATATTTTGCAAATTTACCTCTGCTACATACCTTTCCATGTGACCTCTAGACATACAATTATATGATATGCCTTTAATAATAATAATAATAATACATTTATTTTATATAGCGCTTTTCTCAAGTACTCATAAACCAAGTTCTTTTCCAAGGTAGTGGAATCTGAATTCCTTTGTGAATACATCTTAATCAATCAATTTATAATCTATAATCAATGTATCCATCTATAATCCATCTATAATAAAGTCAACAGGATTGTGGAAAAATTATTCTCTGTCAAATGTTTCTCTAATTTGTGGTCAGAATAGACATGCCATTGAATATAATAGCAAACAGTACGTACTAGTTTACATTGTTTTGTTCCCTATAAATCCAGCCCAAGCAACAGAGGTGGATGAACTGAAAAGTTTCTTTGTCCCCCATAATTATAGTTCAGGCTGCAGAACTGTCTGCCTTGCGGTCCAGAATGACAGCCAGTAAGAGTGATGATGCAGGTAACAGAGAGAGACCATCCATGTAACAGGGCAGCGTTTCCCTCTTTCAGAATGACAGCCATGAAGAGTGATGATGCAGGTAACAAAGAGAGACCATCCATGTAACAGGGCAGCGTTTCCCTCTTTCAGAATGACAGCCATGAAGAGTGATGATGCAGGTAACAGAGAGAGACCATCCATGTAACAGGGCAGCGTTTCCCTCTTTCAGAATGACAGCCATGAAGAGTGATGATGCAGGTAACAAAGAGAGACCATCATGTAACAGGGCAGCGTTTCCCTCTTTCAGAATGACAGCCATGAAGAGTGATGATGCAGGTAACAAAGAGAGACCATCATGTAACAGGGCAGCGTTTCCCTCTTTCAGAATGACAGCCATGAAGAGTGATGATGCAGGTAACAAAGAGAGACCATCATGTAACAGGGCAGCGTTTCCCTCTTTCAGAATGACAGCCATGAAGAGTGATGATGCAGGTAACAGAGAGAGACCATCATGTAACAGGGCAGCGTTTCCCTCTTTCAGAATGACAGCCATGAAGAGTGATGATGCAGGTAACAAAGAGAGACCATCATGTAACAGGGCAGCGTTTCCCTCTTTCAGAATGACAGCCAGTAAGAGTGATGATGCAGGTAACAAAGAGAGACCATCATGTAACAGGGCAGCGTTTCCCTCTTTCAGAATGACAGCCATGAAGAGTGATGATGCAGGTAACAAAGAGAGACCATCATGTAACAGGGCAGCGTTTCCCTCTTTCAGAATGACAGCCATGAAGAGTGATGATGCAGGTAACAAAGAGAGACCATCATGTAACAGGGCAGCGTTTCCCTCTTTCCTACGGGACCGGCCGTTTCACATCCAGTGATGTGTTGTAGCTCTGCTCTCCCCCACCTCAACTAATTCAATCATGTTCTCTCAGTACTCAGACTAACAGACATTTATTTGACATTTGATGTTGTTTCAGCTTTGAAGGCCAGACTGTGCCAGGGAGATCCAGATGGATGAGCTGAGAGTGACTGACAGTGAGAGTCAGGTGGAGAAACTGAAGACAGAAAAAGTAGGTAAGGGTTTAGTTTAAATGGGGTAACATAGGTCCTTTAAAACTGTGTGTGATTATATTATTTAATTTTCACTGGTCAATATACAGATCTTTCTTCAGATAAAAGGGAAAGTTCCAGAATTATGAAATGACTTTAGGGTGCTTTGTTGTCACATTTCTGCCAACCATTTAAAGGACACACACACCTGGCAGTCTTGTGTCATATATGTGTGTGTTCTCTACAAACATTATGAACCATAACTGGTCTTACTGGATGAATGCTTTATTCAGGTATGGCCATTCAAAATAAATGTGGCTTCAGCCTCATGTTGATAGGTATGCCTCTCTTGCTTAGAAACACCACCACTCATGGTGTAAACACATATTCCCATTGCCTGCACACCCCCCAACATACTTGCAGAATGTCTTAAGATAATGCACAACCAGACACACACACACTCACACAAAACAGCATTTGTCTTGGTTTGACCCACAACACCAACTGGAATACTACACAAATCTGAGATTCTTAATTTCTTCCCAAACAATCTGGATAGAATAATGGGGTGACAAGTTTTGTTCCATGAATATGGCAGGAATACAATTACATCATTTCCGAACAACCTGAAAAATAGTTGAATTTCATAGATATTATTAATTCAGGATTGGTCTGAAGCATTGGAGAATGACAAACTGACATGACATCTATCAGTTTCATTTATAACCAACACACCTGACTTTAATTTCCTTGATTGGGGAATGGCATTGTGGGAAGTCAGCCATATTGTTGTTTTAGATCTGCTAACTGTTTCTATCCTGGTGATTGCTACAGTAGATCGAATTCATCTGGATAGGTCTGGAGCAATGGAGGATGGCAAACACACCTGATAATTATGAGTTTAATTGTCACCAACACACCTGATTGTCCTTTTTATTAGATTTCCATTCCATATAAAGCCTAAGCATGCATCGGACTCCTTCTAAAGAAGTGGGAATCTCTTAATAGTTCCAATGGCTGTTCTGTTCATTTTCTCAATTCCAAGATGAGCAAAAGAAACGCAAGTATTTTTCCTTCCCTTTGTCTAATTCATACCTCTGTTTCGAGGACTTTCCTTCTTTGGCTATTGCTTGCCATGTGGTTCATCATTAGCTTAACATTTTGTATGTTCGTAGTGACTAGCCTCCAGCCATGTGAGTTTATTCCAACGTCATTTAACATTTAATATTACAACTAATCCTTTGTTTATTTTCTAGGTAATCATCCGTCATTCCACCCTTTTACCCCAAGTCATATACCAACTCTTATTAATAAATGGTCAGTGGATCAAGCACACTGACGGCAACCCAGCTCCTGAACCTGACCCAGCTCCTGAACCCAACCCAGTCCAATGTGTTTTTCTTTGTTCTGTGGGTGTTTTTTCTCTGTCTGGATTTCACAAGCACAAATCTGCAAGTTGCCAGCAAAGGATTTGAGCTGAGCCCCCATGTTTCAGTCTGTTGGCTGAAGTCTCTGAGCTATCAGGGGTCTTGGTTAAATTGCCATGTGCTTTTGTAGTTTATATCCAATAAGTTGAAACGGAACTGCAGTTAAAAGTTAGGGGGTGGGGGCCTTATGACTGGTAGTCTCCATTTTAGTTATTTGGATGGGACTTGCTATGGGTTGGTGTGGGATCGGCACATGGGCCCTCTCTCAATTATTAGAAACTTGATTCCTCCACTCGCTTCCTTCTCAAAAAGCATTGGAGGAGAACATATTAGGAGAGGAACCCCAATCTTCTCCTTAGCTTTCTGAATAAGAAGCTAGGGGTTGAGTTTCTAACAATTGAAAAAGGCCCATGGTCATCTTCAATGGTTTTACCTGCAGAATGTCTTCCAGGCAGACTGTGCCCCCTACTGGTGTACCTTAAGGCTATACTAGGACAGCAGGAAGCAGTAAACCAATGTTGGCTCTATAGTACTTGGTACTGTCAGTTGTGCTCCTGATGCAATCAGTTTATTTAGGGAAGTGAGCTCTCAAGTGTCTCTCTGATCAGAACCTACAACTGTGAGGTATTTAATATACCATCTCTGGTTTATTCTGTTGACTGAGTACAAACATTCAGCATATGCTTCCCTCTTTGCTAGGAAAGGTGGGATGGGCTGGGATCAGCTGAGAGGTGGAATAAAAAAAAAAAAGAACTACCAATTAAAATGGAATGTATCTTAGCATGCACAACAGGAAAAATACCTCAATGGATATAAATGGCCATGTTAAAGAGACATGTATGTAATAACTGTTCAAATGAAAACAAAGTACTGAGGTCCGCTTATGAGATCAGACAAAAACCTATACTGTAGTGTCTCATTGTTAATGTCATATTTCTTTATGATCCATACCAAACCATTGACCTTTGCAAGTATGTCTGGTTATCTACTCTAACCTGAACCGGAACTCCAAGAAAATTCCATTTTGTCAGAAGTCACCACATGTCAGAAACACTCATTCCAAAATTGATTGCCAAAGTACGGAGCGATCTGTACAAATACAGGAGTTCTCATTTCATTCAAGCTCAGATCAAACCGCATGGAATGTTTCTTCTAAACCAGTGAAAGGCAACCGTTATACTTGAGTACTATTATGTGTTTCAGGGCCCAGGCTGAGAGATGAAATCTCCCTCCCCTTTTCACTGAAGACCTCTCTTTGCTATGAGATGCTTTGGAGACAGAGGCTTCCTCGCATCGTTAGGGCACTGTGCAGCTGATTATATTTATATATATCATCATATAAATGCATCAGTAGGTAAAGCTACTAAAATTATATCAATTACACCATGGGCCACATCCCATTTTAATTAGTGTCATATCCTTGCCTCCTTTTCACAAACACTCAAGCACTTGATTGGTGCAAGCGACATGCTATTCTTCTGTGGTCAGGAAGGAAAGGAGAGGAAGCCATTTTAATTAGTTGTGTCTTATATTGGTGGCTAACTTTTGCGTTTTGTGTGAAAGTAACAAGAAATGACTGTTTAGCTGAAAATGTTATTGGTTTCATGTTGGGACTGGGCCGGCTAGGGGTTCTTGGTTTCATGTTGGGACTGGGCCGGTTAGGGGTTATTGGTTTCATGTTGGGACTGGGCCGGTTAGCGGTTTCATGTTGGGATTGGGCCGGTTAGCGGTTTCATGTTGGGACTGGGCCGGTTAGCGGTTTCATGTTGGGATTGGGCCGGTTAGCGGTTTCATGTTGGGACTGGGCCGGTTATTGATTTCATGTTGGGACTGGGCCGGTTAGCGGTTTAATGTTGGGACTGGGCCGGCTCGGGGTTATTGGTTTCATGTTGGGACTGGGCCAGTTAGGGGTTATTGGTTTCATGTTGGGACTGGGCCGGTTGGGACTCCATGTAATTGCTATGGGTATGTTGTTTCAAACAAATAGTTTAAGCAATTGAGAAACTCACTTCCTCTCTTGCTTCTGCAACGTTAAGTGTTGCATGTCTCTGAGGAGCAGAGTTGGTGGCTCTGGCGGTTGTGCTTGTCAAGCGCATTTGCAGACAGATGTCAAAATGATGAAATGTGCATTGGTTGTGAGCAGCTTGGTGGTGTAATTGTATGGGACAAACCCCATGAGCAGAAGATAGCTGGTTTAAATCTCCATACTTCTAATCCTGTTGTACTTTAAAAGGTGCGTCTACAGATGCAGATGTCAAATTTAGGAAGATGTGTGTGTTTGTTGTGAACCTATTTTTGACACAATTGGCAGGAAAGCTTCAATGCATCAGAAAGCTTTGATTCCCCATCACTACATTTAGCAGAGGCTTTTATCCAAAGCTACTTACAGTAACTACATTTGTGTACATTATACAAGTGAATCAACTATAATTCAGTCACTGCAAGTAAAACCTTCCATAAGAATAAGTGCCACCGGCAGTCACAGTAGAGAAAAGAAGAAAACAAGTTGTTTGGGTTTCCAGAGGGAGGTTCTAGAGACTATTCTCCTTGAAAAAACATCTCAACCATCCCAAGAAGAGTTGGTGGTTGGTGTGTTACTTGGCTTCGAATGAGAGAGAGGTAGGGCAGATGCTCTTTGACTGCAAGGGTCTTCATCTCACAAATCCCAAAAATATTTCCAAAGCACTCAAAGGTTCAATTTGAAAAACCTTTCTTAGAACACATCTTACCAGAGAGTTGTTAAAAACAGCCACCAGCTTGCCCCACACAATCCCTCAAAGAGAGTGGCGCACACAAGGCAAGGCTTTTAATATAGGAGGTTAAATGGACAGCAGGTGTGTTGATGACCACAAGAGGGCACTGAATGGATGATCAAACAGAAGTAATGCGATTCAGTCAGTGGCAATGGCAACATGTGAATGCCCTGATCAGCAAACACTCAGATAGTACAGTTTACAATAGAGAAATAGGGACTCGGGCTCATATTGAATCTCGGCTGTATTCATGTGAATGTGAGAAGGTTGTAAGAACTCAAATGATCCCTGTGGGTTGGAATCCATCATAGCCATTATTATTAAGGCCTTTCAAGTGGAACGCTGGGGCGCCTTAGACGGTGGAGAGCTCAACCATCCAAGCCCATCGTCTGGACTTGCTGCAAGCCTTTTTTTTAGCTATCAATACAAAAATCTGGATAAGAGTTGAAAAGTTAGTCAAGGAATATCAAGTTGTCTTGTTTATAGCCCCTTTGTCTTTGTTTATCTTTTGGAATAAACAGAATAAAACTAATAGGGTAGATGTGTGGTCTGCTCTCAGCTCCATCTAGTGGACAAACCTGTCTCACCTTTGTCTCACGCGTGACGCTTGATTTCCTTTGTGCTGTTTCTGATAAATGTTTACATTCTCCAAGAAGAATGTTTCTCACTCCGTGTCGGGGAGCTTGTCTCCACCAGGGAGATGAAGGGATTGAGTAAAGGTGAGACAGGTTTGTCCACTAGATGGAGCTGAGAGCGTCGTGGATCAGCGGTTAATACCTTTCCCCAAGATCAGGGGATTGTAGGTTCGAGACCCGGTCATGGCTCTGGAGTTAAGTTTAGTTTTGAATATGTTTCCTCAAACCTTCAAGTCAAGTATAAGAAACGAATGTTGAAAAATGCAAAGGAGTCGTGGCTCAGCGGTTAATACCTTTCCCCAAGATCAGGGGATTGGAGGTTTGAGACCCGGTCATGGCTCTGGAGTTAAGTTCAGTTTTGAATATGTTTCCTCAAACCCTCAAGTCAAGTATAAGAAACGAATTGCGAAAAATGCAAAGGAGTCATGGCTCAGCGGTTAATACCTTGCCCCAAGATCAGGGGATTGTAGGTTCGAGACCCGGTCATGGCTCTGGAGTTAAGTTCAGTTTTGAATATGTTTCCTCAAACCCTCAAGTCAAGTATAAGAAACGAATTGCGAAAAATGCAAAGGAGTCATGGCTCAGCGGTTAATACCTTGCCCCAAGATCAGGGGATTGTAGGTTCGAGACCCGGTCATGGCTCTGGAGTTAAGTTCAGTTTTGAATATGTTTCCTCAAACCCTCAAGTCAAGTATAAGAAACGAATTGCGAAAAATGCAAAGGAGTCGTGGCTCAGCGGTTAATACCTTGCCCCAAGATCAGGGGATTGGAGGTTCGAGACCCGGTCATGGCTCTGGAGTTAAGTTCAGTTTTGAATATGTTTCCTCAAACCCTCAAGTCAAGTATAAGAAACGAATTGCGAAAAATGCAAAGGAGTCGTGGCTCAGCGGTTAATACCTTGCCCCAAGATCAGGGGATTGGAGGTTCGAGACCCGGTCATGGCTCTGGAGTTAAGTTCAGTTTTGAATATGTTTCCTCAAACCCTCAAGTCAAGTATAAGAAACGAATTGCGAAAAATGCAAAGGAGTCATGGCTCAGTGGTTAATACCTTGCCCCAAGATCAGGGGATTGGAGGTTCGAGACCCGGTCATGGCTCTGGAGTTAAGTTCAGTTTTGAATATGTTTCCTCAAACCCTCAAGTCAAGTATAAGAAACGAATTGCGAAAAATGCAAAGGAGTCATGGCTCAGCGGTTAATACCTTGCCCCAAGATCAGGGGATTGTAGGTTCGAGACCCGGTCATGGCTCTGGAGTTAAGTTCAGTTTTGAATATGTTTCCTCAAACCCTCAAGTCAAGTATAAGAAACGAATTGCGGAAAATGCGAAGGAGTCATGGCTCAGCGGTTAATACCTTGCCCCAAGATCAGGGGATTGTAGGTTCGAGACCCGGTGATTTAGGTTCGAAACCCGGTCATGGCTCTGGAATTCAGTTTGGTTTTGAATATGTTTCCCCAAACCCTCAAGTCAAGTATAAGAAACGAATTTTGAAAAATGCAAAGGAGTCGTGGCTCAGCGGTTAATACCTTGCCCCAAGATCAGGGGGTTGTAGGTTCGAGACCCGGTGATGTAGGTTCGAGACCCGGTCATGGCTCTGGAATTCAGTTTGGTTTTGAATATGTTTCCCCAAACCCTCAAGTCAAGTATAAGAAACGAATTTTGAAAAATGCAAAGGAGTCGTGGCTCAGCGGTTAATACCTTGCCCCAAGATCAGGGGATTGTAGGTTCGAGACCCGGTCATGTAGGTTCGAAACCCGGTCATGGCTCTGGAATTCAGTTCGGTTTTGAATATGTTTCCCCAAACCCTCAAGTCAAGTATAAGAAACGAATTTCGAAAAATGCAAAGGAGTCGTGGCTCAGCGGTTAATACCTTGCCCCAAGATCAGGGGATTGTAGGTTCGAGACCCGGTCATGTAGGTTCGAAACCCGGTCATGGCTCTGGAATTCAGTTCGGTTTTGAATATGTTTCCCCAAACCCTCAAGTCAAGTATAAGAAACGAATTTCGAAAAATGCAAAGGAGTCGTGGCTCAGCGGTTAATACCTTGCCCCAAGATCAGGGGATTGTAGGTTCGAGACCCGGTGATGTAGGTTCGAGACCCGGTCATGGCTCTGGAATTCAGTTTGGTTTTGAATATGTTTCCCCAAACCCTCAAGTCAAGTATAAGAAACGAATTTCGAAAAATGCAAAGGAGTCGTGGCTCAGCGGTTAATACCTTGCCCCAAGATCAGGGGATTGTAGGTTCGAGACCCGGTCATGGCTCTAGAGCTAGGTTCGGTTTTGAATATGTTTGCTCAAACCCTCAAGTCAAGTATAAGAAACGAATTGCAAAAAGCATAAAAGGAGTCGTGGCTCAGCGGTTAATACCTTGCCCCAAGATCAGGGGATTGTAGGTTCGAGACCCGGTCATGGCTCTGGAGCTAGGTTCGGTTTTTAATATCTTTGCTCAAACCTCGATATTGCCTTTAGCCAATGGGCTTCAGGGGCGGGGCTGGGACACATGTATAAAAGGACTGGGACACACCTCCAGCAAGTCCTTTGCTGATGGACTCCTTGCTGCAAGCATTTTAGCTCTAGCAATGGCTGTTTTTGACGTGTTTTCTGTGCATCCAGTAAGTGCTTTTAGGTCTGCAAATTGTGATTTCCAATGTTTTCTTTGAGTTTTGGCTTCACCAGATCAAATTAGATTCACCCAAACATGAGGTTTTTGTCATTTTCCAGTAGTCTTTCCGTACAAATGTAGCCCTGCTACTCTCCCTCAAACGCTCAGTTTTTGATGGGTTAAGAGGTTGTGTTAGTCACCGGCTAATGTTATACTCCAATAGGATGCATGCTCGAGGTAGTAAAACTCATTCAAATAAACTAATCATTTGTTAACATTTCATTCTTCCCATGTTAGCCAGCACTAGCAGTGCACACAGTCAGTTCCTGGCAGGTACAGATAACAGCTGAAACATGATGAAACAGGCCATTTAGAATACTGGGGTAAAATGCAGCAAGACTGAATACAAAGGTAAGCAAATGTAGTTAAAGTTCTCTTGTTGTGTGAGCTAGCATAGCACTGTTGTATTTTGCAAGATAGAAAAATAACCTGTTCGCTAACTTATCGAATAGTTGCTGACAATTTTACAAAATCAGCTACAAAGCAACTCTACAAATGTAAAGGCATCCAACTGCAAACAGAAATGCTGCATAAATTAACTGTAGGCAACAAATTGGTCAACATTATAGCCAGCTAAAAAAACCTAGGAACGAACTACAGTTCTTGCTGCTTTTTGAGCAATTTAATTATGAACAAGTAAAGTATGTAACCTGACACTTACCCAGGAATGATTTGATATGGAAATCACTCACTTTAGCCATGATTTTCGTTTTTTGTTCAGGCAAGTAAAAAAAAATTGTGTCCCAAACTGTACCCTTTTTCCTGAAGTGTGCTCTTCTGCTCTCCTCAGAATGGATCCTCAAGGCTTAAAGAAGAAGAAGAAGAAGGCTTAAAAAAGGCTTAATCCTTTGTAATGGTTTTACATCCATGGATGGCAGTACACAGAAATAGGACTGCAGAATTATGACAAAGACCATGCATATGCCATGAGGTTAAACCAAGATGGCCGCCTTAGCCAATTAGAATGCAAGTGTATGACCCCGGGTCAACATATCTGCTTGGGCCTCATGGTAATGATGGCTTACTAACACTGGAAGGTACTAAGAATATAAGAAATACTAAGGTTTGACTGTGTAATCTTACTCAGGGATGATTACTGAAGTAGGCACAGACTGTATCACTCAACAGCACATCACAGCCACTCAACCTTCAAGACAAGGCACGAATCTAACTCCACAGCAATCTAACTCCGTACCCAAACCAGCAGGTTCAGAGGAAGCTTCTTCCCTGCGGCTGTCACCCTACTCAACTCCAACTCTGCACCTAGGTGACAACCTACCAACTAACCCCTACACCCCCCCCCCCCCCCCCGCCGGACAATTGTACTACTCTTACCCTCCAGCATTCCTATAAACTGTACATCCTGTATCTTCACTTATACACACTGCTCTTATACTATATACTACTGCTCTTCTGTACATATCTGTCTATACTGTTATACACATACCCTTATTTTTTACTTATCTTATAATGCTACTGTTAATACACTGCACATATCTGTACATATCTGTTTATACTGTTCATACTGCATTCCATATTTAATCTGCTTATTTACTCTGCTTATAATGTTACTGTTAATACATATACTACTTATACTGTTCAAACTGATGATGCTAAACCAAGATGGCCGCCTTAGCCTTGACAAAATGGCGTCTGTATTTTTTCTCTCCCGTATTCAAAGCTTCATATACTCAGTAATACATCATTTTACTGACCTGAAATTTGCTGACACACACACATTAACCCTTTGAGATATTCCAGAGATTGTTTTGAGTCATGTTTACCTACTATTTTAGCAATATACTTTCTTGACATATTCTAAAGTTACAGTAACTTTGAGAAGATCTGTGACAAGGACTTAGCTTTAGCATTTACTTCAAATAAACAAGTTATAGTAAGAAATAATTGGTTTTGTTTGTGTTTCAGATTTCAGTTTACATGACTTGCCCCCCTTTTTACCTGTCATTCTGGCTACAGGGATTTGGCCTGGGAGTTAGATAAAAACCATTGACTGCTTACCTGCCTCTGATTCCAGCTTTTGGTTTACCATAGACTCAATGTTAGAGCTAGATCTGCTAACTGTTTCTATCCCGGTGATTGTTGCAGTAGATTGGATTCATCTGGATAGGTCTGGGGCAATGGAGGATAGCAAACACACCTGATAATGAAACAAATGATTATCACTTACTCACCAGTCATGTCTTGATTGTCAAGAAGTCAAATCCATTGGCTGGGTTCAGACAATACTGGCCAGGCAGAAGGAAGTCATCTACAGGAGTGTCATCCTATAGGTAGAGATGTTTAACATTCAGAGACAATTGTGACTTGTTATTAGATCCTTATTCCCCACAAAGCCGAACCTCAACAACTGTGTTTTAAATCTAAAGCAGACTCATTCTGAACTGGGAACCTCTTGAGTGAGATTATCAAATAATCCAAAAACTGTAGTGTTGCTGAGTGTGGATGATATGTAGAACCATGCCCTAGACAACTCCCACAGCTCTTCTGTTGAAAAATGTGAAGGATATCTCAAACCACACCCAAAGGTCAACTCCACCCTGGTCTTGACCACTCCCAGTTTTAAAAAAAACACCAACTGGATCCTGCCTCATGTCCTCTCTCCTGACTGACAGCCGCAGCCTCTTAACTACCCTCTAGTGTCCATAAACACACCCACCCACACTCCCTCTCATGAAGCCTTGTCTCTTCCTTTAACTAATCAAGTTGCAACATCTAAAACATAGAGAAGCACCATCAACATGTAGTAGCTGTGGCTCTTCAGTAGGATCTTTGATTCGCAGACAGAAGGTTGAGTTTGAAATGAGTGTGACTATATTGCTTTTCAACATGTTACAGCAAACCTTAATGTCAAAGTTACAAAAAGAAGCCTGCCAAATGTGAAAGCACTGGTGGCTCTGTGCAAAGAACTGGGTCTCATCTATAAGAAATCACTGGTTCAAGGCTTGATTTAGAACCCAATTTTGAATATGTTTCAACAAACCTGAATGTCAAACATACAAAACCAAGCATGTCAAGTGTGAAGGAGTTGTGGCTCTGAAAAGAACTATGCCTCATCTATAAGAGGTCACCGGTTCAAGGCTTGTTTTGGGACTTGCTTTTCAACATGTTATACCAAACCTCAATGTCAAAGTTACAAAAAGAAGCTTGCCATATACAAAAGCAGTGGTGGCTCTGTGCAAAGAACTCTGCTTCATCTGTAAGAGGTTGCTGGTTCAAGGCTTGTTTTAGGACTTGCTTTTCAACATGTTACAGCAAACCTCAATGTCAAAACTACAAAAAGAAGCTTGCCAAATATGAAAGCAGTGGTGGCTCTGTGCAAAGAACTCTGCCTCATCTGTAAGAGGTTGCTGGTTCAAGGCTTGTTTTAGGACTTGCTTTTCAACATGTTACAGCAAACCTCAATGTCAAAGCTACAAAAAGAAGCTTGCCAAATACGAAAGCACTGGTGGCTCTGTGCAAAGAACTCTGCCTCATCTGTAAGAGGTTGCCGGTTCAAGGCTTGTTTTGGGACTTGCTTTTCAACATGTTACAGCAAACCTCAATGTCAAAGCTACAAAAAGAAGCTTGCCAAATATGAAAGCACTGGTGGCTCTGTGCAAAGAACTCTGCCTCATCTGTAAGAGGTTGCCGGTTCAAGGCTTGTTTTGGGACTTGCTTTTCAACATGTTACAGCAAACCTCAATGTCAAAGTTACAAAAAGAAGCTTGCCAAATACAAAAGCAGTGGTGGCTCTGTGCAAAGAACTCTGCCTCATCTGTAAGAGGTTGCCGGTTCAAGGCTTGTTTTAGGACTTGCTTTTCAACATGTTACAGCAAACCTCAATGTCAAAGCTACAAAAAGAAGCTTACGAAATACAAAAGCACTGGTGGCTCTGTGCAAAGAACTCTGCCTCATCTGTAGGAGGTCACCGGTTCAAAGCTTGGTTTGGAACTTGTTTTTGAATATTGTTCAGCGTTAGACTGATAAAAGGACTGGGACACACCCCCAACAAATCATTTGCTGATGGACTTCTTGCTGAAAGCATGTGCATTTTAGCTCCAGCAGTAACTATGTTTGAGGTGTTTTTCTATCTCTTTTGTGCCGAATGCATCCAGTAAGTGTTTTTAGTTCTGCAGTTGAGGTTTTAGCCATCATTTATATTCTGTCACACTATTTTACCTCTTGTGCACATTTGAAACATGCAATTCATTTGTTTGCCGTTGAGATATTTTAAAGGCCCACTAAGGTGAGAATCTAAATTGTTAAGAATGTTGGCTTCACCAGATCAAATTGGCATCACCCAAACATGTTACATGTGGTTTCTGACATGTTCCAGGACTCAATGTAAAACGCTAGCCCTGCTAACCTTCCGCAAATGCTCAGTTTTCAACTGGTGTGATTCAGAAGGTTGTGCTAGTCACCCGGACCTGCATGTCCTACTACAATAGGATGGGTGCTCTGGGTAAGTAAAACTCAATCAATTAACAAACCATATAATGTGTTTCCTTTTTACATTCCTACCATTTTAGCCAGCAGTAGCAGTGCACATTGTCAGCTCACGGCAGGTACAGATGAGACTGGCCATTTAGAAAGCTGGGCTAAAATGCAGCGAGACAGAAAACAAAGGTAAGCACATGTAGCAAAAGTTATCCTGTTTGAGCTAGCATAGCAGTGTTGTATTTTGCAAGATGGAATAATGACCTGTTCGCTAACTTATCTGAGTAGTCACTGACAATTTTACAAAGCTAGATACAAAGTAACTCAACAAATATAGTAACATCCAACTACAAACATGAATGCTGCAACATTCACAAGACACGGTTGGCTGCTAACAAATTGGTCATCATTACAGCCAGTTAAAAAAACAAGAGCCTAGGAATGAATGCCACTACTTGCTGCTTTTTTATCAATTTAATTATGAACAAATGAAGTATGTCACCTTATATTTACACAGAAATAATTTGATATGGATATCAGTCACTGTCGCCATGGTTTTCCCTTTTTGGCATGCAAATAAAACAATTGTCCCAAATTTGTACCCTTTTTCCTGAAGTGTGCACTTCTGCTTTCCTCAGCCTGGATCCTGAAGACTTCAAAAAAGGCTCAATCCTTTGGTTTTACATCCAAGGGTGGCAGAAATAAAGAGTGCAGAGTTAGGATGAAGATGATGCACATGCCGTGATGCTAAACCAAGATGGCCGCCTTAGCCTTGACAAAATGGCGTATGTATTTTTTCTCTCCCATATTCAAAGCTTTGTATACTCATTAATACAACATTTTATTGACCTGAAATTTGCTGAAACACACACATTTACCCTTTGAGATATTCCAAAGTTTGTTTGACTCATGTTTACATACTATTTTAGCAATATACTTTCTTGACATATTCAAAAGTTACAGTAACTTTGAGGAGAAGATCTGTGACAAGCTTTAGCATTTCCTTCAACAAACAAGTTATAGTAAGAAATAATTGTTTTTGAAAACCTTGGAACGAACTACAGTTCTTGCTGCTTTTTGAGCAATTTAATTATGAACAAGTAAAGTATGTAACCTGACATTTACCCTGAAATGATTTGATATGGAAATCACTCACTTTAGCCATGATTTTCCTTTTTTGGCAGGCAAGTAAAACAATTTTGCGTCCCAAATCTGTACCCTTTATCCTGAAGTGTGCTCTTCTGCTCTCCTCAGAATGGATCCTCAAGGCTTGAAGAAGAAGAAGAAGAAGAAGAAGACTTAAAAAAGGCTTAATCCTTTGTAATGGTTTTACATCCATGGATGGCAGTACACAGAAATAGGAGTGCAGAATTATGACAGACCATGCATATGCCATGAGGCTAAACCAAGATGGCCGCCTTAGCCTTTACAAAATGGTCCCTGCATGCTCATGGTGCCATCTTGAAACCTTCATGGCTTTTGTATTTTTTTCTCTCCGATATTCAGAGTTTAATATCCTTGGTAAGACATCATTTTACTGGCCTGCACTTTGCTGACACACATTAACCCTTTGAGATATTCCAGAGCTTGTTTGACTCATGTTTGCTCACTATTTTAGCAGTATACTTTCTTGACATATTGTAAAGTTACTTCCAACTTTTAGGTCGGTTGGCATTTGTACCATAATTGCAGAGAAGAAAAGATCTGCACCAAGTGACAAGGACTTATGTCACAGGTGTCAAACTCATTCCATGGAGGGCAGAGTGTCAGCAGGTTTTTGTTTTTTCCTTTCAATTAAGACCATACCATTCCATACTAACTAGTGATCTTAATTCATCAATTCAATCAAAAACCTGCTGACACTCAGCCCTCCATGGAATGAGTTTGACACCTGTGACAAGTCCTTGTCACTTGGTGCAGATCTTTTCTTCTCTGCAATTATGGTACAAATGCCAACCGACCTGAAAGTTGGAAGTAACTTTACAATATGTCAAGAAAGTATACTGCTAAAATAGTGAGCAAACATGAGTCAAACAAGCTCTGGAATATCTCAAAGGGTTAATGTGTGTCAGCAAAGTGCAGGCCAGTAAAATGATGTCTTACCAAGGATATTAAACTCTGAATATCGGAGAGGAAAAAAAATACAAAAGCCATGAAGGTTTCAAGATGGCACCATGAGCATGCAGCGACCATTTTGTAAAGGCTAAGGCGGCCATCTTGGTTTAGCCTCATGGCATATGCATGGTCTTTGTCATAATTCTGCACTCCTATTTCTGTGTACTGCCATCCATGGATGTGCACCACACATGCTCCACCACACATGCTCTCAAGAAACATTTTTTCACTACTATTGACATTTTCCAGAAATGTGAATTGAAATAAAGACAAAGCAGTGTTACATAAACAGAAGCACCAGCAACATGAAATAGCTGTGACTATTCAGGAAGATCTTTGACTTCTAAGAAGGTTGAGCATTCAAACCTGTTCTGGAGTGTGAGTCAATTGTGATGCAAGCGAATTGTGGTGGTGGCTCTGTGCAAAGAACTTTGCCTCACCTGTAAGAAATCACCAATGTGGTTTGGGACTTCCCTTTGAATATGTTTCCTCAAACATTCAAGTCAAATATAAAAAGAAGCATGACAAACCTAGAAGCAGTGGTGGCTCTGTGCACACAAACTCTGCCTCATCTATAAGAGATTACTGGTTCAAGGCTTGGTTTGGAACTTGCTTTTGAATAGGTTTTGTCAAACCTTCAAGTCAAACATTCAAAACGAAGTCTGTAAAGTGTGAAGGAGTTGTGGCTCTGCGGTTAGTACCTCGCCCCATCATAATGGGGTTGGAGGTTCAAGACCTGGTGAAGGCTCTGGACCACATTTTTGGAACTTGCTTTTGAATATGTTTCCTCAAACTTTCAAGTCAAATATAAGAAACGAGGTGTGTCAAGTGTGAAGAAGTCATGGCTCAGCGGTTAATACCGCTCCTTCAAGATCGGGGGGGTTGGAGGTTCAAGACCCGGTCATGGCTCTGAAGCTAGGTTTAGAACATGCTTTTGAATATGTTTCCTCAAACCTTCAAGTCAAATATAAGAAACGAAGTGTGTAAAGTGTGAAGGCGCTGTGGCTCAGCGGTTAATACCGCTCCTCCAAGATCAGGAGGTTACAGGTTCAAGACCTGCTCACAGCTCTGGAACACATGCGAGACCCTGTGGCTGCTATCGCAAGGTAGAGGAGCCGTGCTCACCGGACATCGGTGCAGGGTCAGAAGGTGCGGACAAGGCTCGGACCAGCGCTGTGTCAGAAACGGACAAGGCTCGGACAAAAGTGGGGGGCATGTGAGGAAGTGTCCCCCCGCAAGCTGCGGACAAGGCTCGGACAAAAGGAAAGTGGGGGGGATGTGAGGGAGTGTCCCCCCCCCGCCCTTCCAGAACAATGTCCAGCAGCGGTTATCGAGAAGAAAGCTGTTTTTAAATTGTTAAATGAATAACCCCCCCCCCAATTTAGTTTTAGATCTCTCTCCCCATCCATCCTTTGGAAGGTTTAGGCGGTGGCTAATTCTTGGTAAAAATGCTTCTTAAGAAGAAGAATATTATATATATATAAAATTCTTCTTCTAAGAAGCATCTTTACCAATAATTAGCCACCGCCTAAACCTTCCAAAGGAAGGTCACTTGGAAACTGCTCAACTTACCTCATGGCCTCAGCTGGGCTTGCGGGACCTGTCCTTTACCATTACACCACTGGGACGCAAAGACAGCAGATACCTGCAAAAAAAAAAAAAAAAAGAAGTGCAACAACATCATTAGCATGAACATTTCAAATAGCCACATTCTGCTCATGGGGCATGTTCCATACCATGACGCCACCAAGCTGCTGACAACAAATGCACATTTCCAGTGCCACCGACTCCGACAAGGAACATGCAATACTTAACTTCGCAGACACAAGACAGGAAGTTGCAGTTTTGCTCAAGTTCTTCAACTATTTGGATGAAACTGAAAGTCACATACGCACAGCAATAACATTTTTTTCAGCTTTCACAAAAGTTACAGTATATAAGACACACAAATCTATTGAGTAAGTGTTGACAACAAAATGGAATTATTTCCTTGACAGCATATAGCTATTTCTCCCATTATAGTTCATCTTACTCCATGTTAACTCTCATTGCTCAACAGTTCAACTAACAATCAGCCTGTACTCACAAATGAAATAGGTCATCAGTAATACAACATGTGGCCTGGCATACAGGAGAGAATAGATGACTGTAAATGTTTTTTTGGGCCATTTTTGTTGTTGTAACTACCTGCATGACTCTGAATATTTGAGATGAACTTGATTTATATTTATAGTAAGCAATCATATTCTCTGTAACAGGCACAGTACTACCATAAACTATATAGTACAATGTTTTTCTGCTGTGTGAAATAACTGTTCTAACTGTTTTCAAATGAAAGTTGTCCAACCTGCAATGAGTATTTATGTTTATAGTTACTATTTAGTGTGTCATTATGAAATTAAGGGGTATGTGTTAACTGTTTAAGTTGAATACTGTTTCAAGAAATGTGCTTAAGCGATCGAGAAAAACTGTAACCGTGGTGCAGTTACACCTGTTCTTAAAACATTTGACAATGAACAATCTTGGAGAGAGTGGGCCTGACATTTGCGATAAAGTATTGCATTAGCTTCCTTACATTCAAAGGCACAGACTATATCACTCAACAGAACATCACAGCCACTCTTCACAACCTTCTAGACAAGGCAGAAATCTAACTCCAGAGAAACTGACTTTTGGTATATGGAGTTGAATCCCAGACTGTGAGTGAAGGTTGTATGAACCGTGACTACCAACCACTGCTAGAGAGCAGAAGCATCACAACTGTGTAAAACTCCACATACAACTACACTGTGTAAAAGCACATTTGAGTGGAACAGCATGGAAGTAGGGTCAGAGGCAGGTAGCAGTAAATGGTTTTGATGTAACTCCCAGGCCAAATCACTGTAGCCAAAAAGACAGGTAAAAAGGGAGGCAACTCATGTAAACTCAAATCTAAAACACAATCAAACAAAACCAAAACAATTCTTTCTTACTGGAATTTGTTTGGTGAAGGCAACAACTTCTTCCAAGGCCATTGTAGGGGCTGATTGATTCTTCAACTATTAGTATGAAACTGAAGGTCACACACGCACAGCAATAACATACGAGCACAAAGGAATATTTTCAGCTAAACGATGTTGCCTTCACACAAAACGCAAAAGATCGCCAACTGCAGTATATAAGACAAACATCTATTGAGTTATTTCCTTTACAGTATATAGCTATTTCTCCCATTATAGTTAATCTCTACTCTATACGTATAAACTCTCATTGGTCAACAGTTCAACTAACAATCAGTCTGTACTCACAAATGAAATAGGTCATCGGAAATATAACATGTGGCCTGGCATACAGGAGAGAAGAGATTACTGTAAATGTTTTTTTTGGGGCACTTTTTGTGTTCTACAGTAATGCCATTTTTGCTGTTGCAACTACCTGCTTGATTCTGAATATTTGAGATGAACATGATTTACATTTATAGTACTGTTAGAAATTATTTTTATAAAAACAGTTTATTATTGCTATAATAAAAATACATTACTGCAGTGTGCTCAATTTACTAATGTGATGGCCTGTTGATAAATGAGATGAATCAAGCATTAGTCCCATAGTACGTTGGATTAATACATGGAGAGGTTAAGCCAGGTCATCAGGAAAGATGTCGCAACACACGCTTACACAAAGAGCTATAGTGGAAAAGTACCAGGCTAGGGAGGACATACCAGAGTAGGTATCTTATCTCTAACAGGGTGCTGACTCCGCAGATGGGACAATGGTGTGACCAGCCCGTGGACAACAAGGGATGCCAAGTCTAAACCACGGTTCCTCCCCAACCAAATAGCCAATCACAATCATTTTGTTTACTGTAAATGCTTTGTTTGACTGTTTGAATGCATCAATTTTTGGAGGGTTGGTTACAGATTAACAGCTTGCTGACTGATTTTCTTCTCCAAAAGTGGTCCTTGTACAAGCCTAGAATTTTGACATATAAATAAATAGCTAAAAGTAAGAAGTAGTTTGTCTTCTCCTTCAAATAAAGAACACGTTTTCACAGTATGCAATAATATTCTCTGTAACAGGTGCAGTGCTAACAAACTATAAAGTACAATGTTTTTCTGCTGAGTGAAATTCTTACAGCTTTTCAGATTTGTTTTCAAATCAAAGTTGTCCAACCTGCAATGAATATTGATGGTTATAGTTACTGTTTAGTGTGTCATTATGAAATGAGTAGTGGATTGAACTTTTCATTAGATGACAACTAAGGGGCACTACCGAGAGCGTCCTGACGGGATGCATCACTGCCTGGCACGGCAACTGCACCGCCCTCAACCGCAAGGCGCTGCAGAAGGTGGTGCGGACAGCTGAGCGCATCAGTGGATGTGAGTTTCCCTCCATCCAGGACATATACAACAAGCGATGTGTCAGCAAAGCCCGGAGGATCATCAGAGACCCCAGCCACCCCAATCACAGCCTGTTTGAACTGTTGCCGTCCAAAAGACGGAGCCTCCGGGCCAAAACTCAGAGGCTCTCCAACAGCTACTTCCCCCAGGCCATCAGGCTCATGAACAAGCCTACCTCAAACCCATGACTTACCCCCAGAACACCCACAGAATGGACTCTACTAGCACACAGTCACTTTAACAACACCTCTTACAATAATAATGACATTCCACTGAACCATTTTACTTTTTTACTCTACTATTTATACTGCAATTGTGTCATGTCTATTGTCTTGTGTCGCCAACAATCGTCACTGTCCAACCGTCTCACTTATCTTGCACTGTCACTGATTGTTTTGTCCTTACCTTATTGCACTACTGCGTATTTGTATTATATGCTGCATTGTCAAGGAACCGAGCCCAAGAATTTTACTCCCTGCACTCGTATGTGACGTAACAAATAAACTTGAAACTTGAAACAAAGGATACTTTTTTGATGCACCGATTAGCTTTTGTGACATATGTTCTAAGTTATGAGTTACAGTGCATTTTGAAAAAGAAATGTGGTGTTTTGGTAAACGTGTTAACTGTTTTTAAAAGTTGAACACTGTTTCAAGAAATGTGCTCAAGAGATTGAGAACTGTAGCAGCTACACCTGTTCTTAAAACAGTTGACCATGAACAACTTTGAACAAGCTCTGCTGAGGGTGCATATAAGGAAAGCTGCTGGCCCGGATGGCATACCTGGGCGAGTACTGAAGACCTGTGCTAACCAGCTAGCTCCTGTGTTCACTACTATATTCAACCTCTCACTGGCTAATTCTGTAGTACCCACCTGTTTTAAAAGATCCTCTATCGTCCCTGTGCCCAGCCTGCTTGAATGACTACATACCCGTGGCTCTAACCTCAGTGGTCATGAAGTGCTTTGAGAGGCTGATTAAGGACTACATCTGCTCCTCCCTCCGACCTTGGACCCGCTGCAGTTCGCATATAGACCAAATAGATCTACGGATGATGCAGTCTCCCAGGTCCTCCACACCACTCTCTCTCACCTTGACAGTCAGAAGGGGGGCTATGTGAGAATGCTGTTTATAGATTACAGCTCAGCGTTCAATACTATAGCCCCCACCAGACTGGCTGATAAAATGATTGGATTAAAACTGAACACTCCCCTGTGTGCATGGATCCTGGACTTCCTGACGTCCAGGCCACAGGTGGTCAGGGTGGGTAGACACACCTCCAGCTCACTCATCCTGAGCACAGGGTCCCCCCAGGGCTACGTCCTTAGTCCCCTTCTCTACTCCCTGTACACCCAAGAGTCGTGGTGGGGCTGATCTCAGACAACAATGAGAAAGCCTACCTGGACGAGGTGGAGGACCTGTCACTCTGGTGTCAGGAGAATAGCCTCATCCTGAATGTCTCCAAGACAAAAGAGCTGATTGTGGACTTCAGGAGAGCACAACAACTAAGGACCTACATGCCGCTGGACATCGGTGGGACTACCTGGGAGTCCACATCACAGAAGACCTAACCTGGACTACCCACATCAGCACACTGGTGGGAAAGGCAAGGCAACGCCTGTTCCATCTCAGGCAGCTGAGGAAATTCAAAGTCTCCCGGAGGATCCTTCAGTCCTTCTACTCTGTGGAGAGCATCCTGGCTGGTAACATCACCGTCTTGTACGGTAACAGCACGGCCCAGGACAGGCGAACTCTGCAAAGGGTGGTACGCCTTGCAGAAAGGACCATGGGAGCTCCAACCCCCCCCCCCCCCCCTCCATGTCCTGTACACCAGCAGGTGTAGGACCAGAGCCTGCAGGATAATGAAGGACCCTCACCACCCGAAAAATGGACTGTTCCAGCTGCTGCGGTCAGGCAAGCGCCTTCGATGTCATGCAGCAAGAACAGAGAGGCTTAGACTGAGTTTCTTCCCCCATGCCATCATCATTATCAACGATGACCACCAGTGCCCCCCTCAAGTCACTCACACACTCACTGACATCATAACACACACACATAACTACCCATTGCAGACTCATCTTTCACTGTAATTAACTGTACTGTCAACCTGTCATTGCCATTGTATATAGCCATTCCATTGTGTACATTGCTTACATTGCTGTTTATACTGCTGTTTATATTCTATTTATTTTTAAACTTATTGTTGCACTCCTCTGTGGCACTGTCACTTTTGCATTTCACTGTATACTTGTATGCACGTGACAAATAAAGAATCTTGAACTTTTCTGATCAAGGAGAGAGCAGGCCTGATATTTGAGATAAAGCTTTCAGAAAACTGACCCCAGGACTGCCCAGATTCAAACCTACAATCCTTACATTCAAAGGCACAGACTTTGTCGCTCAACAGCACAAAACAGCCATTCTTCACAACCTTATAGACAAACGAGGCAGCAATCTAACCCCAGAGCAACACACTATTGCACATGTAACACCTGACGCAGAGGCAATGCATCACTATAGTGTTCATAATGCACATATCCTTTTTTTTTTTTTTTTTTTAATACTACTGTTAATACACTGCACATATCTGTACATACTGTACATACCTGTTTATACTGTTCATACGGCACTCCATATTTATTCTGCTATTTACTCTAATGTTACTGTTAATACATATATACTGCTAGACTGCATTGCCTATACAGCTCATATGCTGCTTACACTGTTCATACTGCATCCTATTTATTCTGCTTACAATGCTACTACTAATTCATATACTGCTACACTGCACTACTGATACGATACTGCACTACTATACTGCTCATATACTGCACTACCTGTATATACTGTTCACACTGCACTTTCTGCTTTTTTGCACTTCTGGTTAGACGCTAACTGCATTTCGTTGTCTCTGTACATGGGGGCAAATACAGGGAGGCAAGTCATGTAGACTCAAATCTAAAACACAATCAAACAAAACAAAACCAATTCTTTCTTACTGTAACTTGTTTGATGAAGGCAACAAGAAGAACGTCTTCAAAGGCCGTTGTAGGGGCTGATTGATTGGCAATGAGGTTCAGCTAGGCTCCAACAAAGGCTGGCTGGAGGGGCGTGGCAGTGGGGGTGGGGTTGTGAGGGGAAGTGTCATTATTCAAACACTCCTGGGGAGCTCAGAGGGTTATGACAGTGAGTTCACGTTCTCACATTTTTGGGAAGATGTCTGACACCTCAGTTGCCGTGTGGTTAAGGTCTGTGTGTGAAGTCTCCAAGGTCTGAAACTAACTTTAACTAAAGTCTTACATTTTCTACTTCCTAACAAACTTCCAAACCTTTGTGGCATAATTGAACTGCTGTGGGACAATTAAACACAGTGAAACACTGCTTTGTCTTTATTTCAATTCACATTTCTGGAAAATGTAAAGAGTAGTGAAAAGCACATTTTCCTGAGAGCATGTGTGGTGCACTATGTAAGTCACTTGGTGCAGATCTTCTCTTCTTTGCAATGTGGTTCAAATCAGTAACAAGAAAGTATATTGCTAAAATAGTGGGCAAACATGAGTCAAACAACCTCTGGAATATCTCAAAGGGTTAATGTGTGTTTGTCAGCAAACTGCAGACCAGTAAATTGATGTATTACTTAGTATATTAAGCTTTGAATATTGGAGAGAAAAGAAGAAGCCATACAGGGGTGGCACCATGAACATGCAGGGACCATTTTGTCAAGGCTAAGGCAGCCATCTTGGTCTGGAAGTGGAGAGGAAAGGTTTCTTTTGGTCACATAATTCTGCACTCCTATTTCTGTGTACTGTCACCCATGGATGTAAAACCATAGGATTTTCCAAGTTTCAAACCGTCTTGAACCAGTGATCGCCTACAGATGAGGCTAAGTTATTTGCACAGAGCCACCACCAAAATTCTCTTGCATATCTCTTATCTTTGACATCAAGGTTTGCAGACACATGTACAAAAGCAATAGTTCTTGTCACACTCCAGAGCAGGTTTGAACCCTCAACCCTCTGTCTACAAGATTTTGATAGCATGTTTCTCATAATTTTTCTTTTTCTTTTTTTCAATCAGTTTTGACGGTTTGGTTCCCCATAGACTCAATGTTAGAGCTAGATCTGCTAACTGTTCGTATCCCGGTGATTGTTGCAGTAGATCGGATTCATCTGGATAGGTCTTAAACAACAAGATGGCGGACTACCCACAATGCCATTCTCCAATCAAGGAATATAAAGTCAGGTGTGTTGGTTCTAAATGAAACTGATCGACGTCATGTCTGTTTGTCATTCTCCGACGCTTCAAAACTATACTGAATAAATAATATTTATGAAATTCAACCGTTCAAATGATGTTAATTGTATTCCTGCTATATTCATGTCACAAAACTTATGTCACCCTATTATTCTATCCAGATTGTTTGGGAGGTTTAATTTCATCCTTGTCGCTCCAGTATCAGTGTACCCAGGTGGCAGGTTGCAGGTCATGATGTTGTCCATATGAGGGCGCTAATGATCCCACTGCTTTTCCATTAAATAGTGGAATGTCACTGTGCTGCGGGTCAGCTGGTTAAATTCATCAACCTACACAAATATTTCGTCATACATTTTTCACAAATCCCAAAAAATGGAAATGAACTGTCACGTCAAGTATAAGAAAGTCGTGGCTCAGCGGTTAATACCTTTCAATCTCAGGATTTCCATCCACCACAGTGGCACTGCGCCTATAGTTAGATTGACATCCCTCTAACCCAATCAATTCATCGAATCTTGCCTTAAGCCAATGGGCTTCACCGGCAGGGCCGGTATAAAAGGACTGGGACACACCCCAGCACGTCCTTTGCTGATGGACTCCTTGCTGAAAGCATGTGCAATTTAGCTCTAGCAATAGCTGTCTTCTAAGGTATTTGCAATAGCTGTTTTTCTGTCTCTATTGTGCCATGTGCATCCAGTACGTGCTTTTAGTTTTTGCAGTTACATTTTTTAAACAAACATTTAACATTAGCTATTTTACATAACATTTAATATTTTCCCATACTATTTTAACCCTTTTTAAACATGCAATTCATTTATTCATTGATGTATTTTAAAGCCAGTGTTTTCTCCTTCTGCTATGCTAGTGTTAAACAACTGTCTCAAATCTGTTCCCTTTTTCCTGCTCTCCTCAGCATGGATTCTCAAGGCTTCAAAGCCTAGTAATTGTGTGAGTATACTTTCTGGCACCAATTGTATAGTTTTACAGTGGCTGTGCACAGAAATAAGAGTGCTGAATTGTGATGCAGACTATGCACATGGCATGATGCTAAACCAAGATGGCTGCCTTAGCCTTGACAAAATGGTCCCTGCATGTTCTTAGTGCCATTGCTATGCTTTTATCTTCATGGATTCTGTATTTTCTTTTCACAGAAAAGTCAGTAACACAATTCTATACAGAGGAGTAGGTAGAGATGTTTTACACAGTAGTGATTTTTGTTGCCTCTACTCTAAGTGGTTGCTAGTCATGGTTCATACTACCTTCACTCAGTTTAGGATTCATAACTTGGTAGTTCTTAAAGTTAGGCTTTATGGGGAATAAAGACCAAATAACAAGGCACAATTGTCTCTGAATGTTAAATGTCTACCTGTAGGATCACATTACTGAAGATGACTTCCTTCAACCTGGCCAGCATTGTCTAAACCCAACCAATGGATTTCATCTTTGGGAATCAAGAAAAATTCCAACAGGTGTGTAATTGATAATGAAACTAATAATCAGGTATGTGCTTTCCTCCATTGCTCCTGACCTATCCAGATGAATCCGATCTACTGCAACAATCACCGGGATAGAAACAGTTAGTAGATCTACCTCTAACATTGAGTCTATGGGAAACCAAAGGTTTGAAATTGTCCTCTGCTGGCAATACAGTCACAGTTGACTCTTTGTTTCTGCTTTTTGTGTTTGTCAACTTTAGGTCATCATTTCAGTTTCTAGCTGCTTGATTGTTGCTTGATTTGACTTCATGAAGTATTATTTATTTCACATTTGCTTCTCTACCATAAACCTCAATAAAACCTAAACTGGATCCTGCCTCATTTCCTCTCTTCTGACTGATAGTGGCAGCCTCTGAACTGCCCTCTAGTGTCCATGAACACACACAGGTAGAAAGAAGTAATCAACAGTAATGTCATGCCATAGGTAGAGATGTTTAACATTCAGAGACAATTGTGCCCTGTTATTTGATCTTCATTCCCCATAAAGCCGAACCTCAACAACTGCATTTTAAATCTAAAGCGTGAACCAGACCTTCAGCACTCCTTATTAATCAACTCTCAATGTCTAAAACATAAGTAGAAGCACCAGTAACATGAAGTAGCTGTGGCGCTGCTGTAGAGGTTGAGGTTTCAAACCTGCTCTGGAGTGTGACTGTATTGCTTTTGTACATGTGTCTGCAAACCTTGATGCAGGAGAATAGTGTGGTGGCTCCCTGCAAAGAGCTTTGCCTCACCTATGAAAGATCAGTGGTTCAAGACTTGGGTTGGAACTTGCTTTTGAACATGTTTCCACAAACCTTGTCAAATATACAAAAAGAAGCTTGACGAATGTGGAAGTGGTGGTGGCTCTGTGTAATGAACTCTGCCTCATCTGTAAGAGATCACTGGTTCAAGACTTAGTTTTGAATATGTTTCCTCAAACCTTCAAGTCAAATATAAGAAACGAAGTGTGTGAAGTATGAAGGAGTCGTGGCTCTGTGGGCAAGTACCTTGCCCCATCATAACACAGTTGCAGGTTCAAGACCCGGTCATGGCCCTGGAACTAGGTTTGCTTTTGAATATGTTTCCTCAAACCTTCAAGTCAAATATAAGAAACGAAGTATGTCAAGTGTGAAGGAGTTGTGGCTCAGCGGTTAATACCGCTCCTCCAAGATCAGGAGGTTACAGGTTCAAGACCTGCTCACAGCTCTGGAACATGTGCGAGACCCTGTGGCTGCTATCGCAAGGTAGAGGAGCCGTGCTGCCTCCGGTGGCTTACCGGAACATCGTTGCAGGGTCTGATCAGTGGTGTGTCACCACGGTGGATGACTTGAAGGTGCGGACAAAAAAAAGGAAAGTGGGCGGGATGTGAGAGAGTGTCCCCCCACAAGCTGCGGACAAGGCTCGGACAAAAAAGGAGAGTGGGGGGGATGTGAGGGAGTGTCCCCCCCCCGCCCTTCCAGAACAATGTCCGGCAGCGGTTATCGAGAAGAAAGCCTGTTTTTGAATGAATAAACCCCCTAATTTTGTTTTAGATCTCTCTCCACCCCCATCCATCGGAAGGTTTAGGTGGTGGCTAATTCTTGGTAAAAATGCTTCTTAAGAAGAAGAATATTAAATATATATATATATAAAATTCTTCTTCTAAGAAGCATCTTTACCAATAATTACCCACCACCTAAACCTTCCAAAGGAAACTGCTCAACTTACCTCATGGCCTCAGCTGGGCTTGCGGGACCTGTCCTTTACCATTACACCACTGGGACGCTGACATCAGCAGACACCTGCAAAATAAAAAGAAGTGCAACAACATCAGTAGCATGGACATTTCAAATAGCTACATTCTGCTCATGGGGCATGTTCCATACCATTATGCCACCAAGCTGCTGACAACAAATGCACATTTCCAATGCAACCAACTCTGCAACTAAGGAACATGCAATACTTAACTTCGCAGACGTAAGACAGGAAGTTGCAGTTTTTCTCAAGTTCTTCAACTATTTGGATGAAACTGAAAGTCACATTAGATTAGATTAGATTAGATTCAACTTTATTGTCATTGTGCAGAGTACAAGTACAGAGACAACGAAATGCAGTTAGCGACTAAAAATATAAGAATATGTGCATTATGAACAGTATAGTCAGATTATGAACAGATATGTACAGAAGAGCAGTGGTATGGAGTAAGAGCAGTTTGTACAAGTGTGGATACAGTATGTACAGTTTATAGGAATACTGTAAGAGTAGTGCAATTGTCCGGGGGGGGGGGGGGGGGATTGCAGGGGTTGGTAGGTTGTCACCTAGGTGCAGAGTTCGAGTTCAGTAGGGTGACAGCCGCACATACGCACAGCAATAACATAATAACATCTATTGAGTAAGTGTTGACAACTAACAATTAATCAGTCTGTAATCACAAATGAAATAGGTCATCAGTAATACAACATGTGGCCTGGCATACAGGAGAGAATAGATTACTGTAAATGTCACAGTCATGCCATTTTTGTTGCTGTAACTACCTGTAACAGACGCAGTACTACCGTAAACTATATAGTACAATGTTTTTCTGCTGTGTGAAATAACTGTTTTTAACTGTCACTGTTTTTCACATTTGTTTTCAAATTAAAGTCGTCCAACCTGCAATGAGTATTGATGGTTATAGTTACTATTTAGTGTGTCATGATGAAATTAATGGTGGACTGAGCTTTTCATTCGATGACAAAGGATACTGTTTTTATGCACTGATTAGCTTTTTGACATGTATTCTAAGTTGTGAGTTATAGTGCATTTTGCAAAAGAAATGTGGTATTTGGCAACCGTGTTGAGTATTTAGGGGTATGTGTTAACTGTTTCAAGAAATGAGCTCAAGCTCTCGAGAAAAACTGTTACCGTGGCTACGCCTGTTCTTAAAACAGTTGACAATTAACAATTTTGCTGATCTGAGAGTGGGCCTGACATTTGGGATAAAGTACTGCATTAGCTACAAAGCTTTCAGAAAATTGACCCCAGGACTGTGCCCAGATTCACACCTACAATCCTTACATTCAGAAGCACAGACTGTATCACTCAACAGCACATCACAGCCACTCTTCACGACAAGGCAGGAATCTAACTCCAGAGCAACTGACTACTGCACACGTAGCTACACCTGCTTTCTTTACGAACATTGTGAGTGGTGGACTGTCAAAAACCTTTTCTACTAAGTTATGTTCTGACTTTTGCAGGTTCAGAGGAAGCTTCTTCCCTGCGGCTGTCACCCTACTGAACTCCAACTCTGCACCTAGGTGACAACCTACCAACCCCTGCACCCCCCCCCCCCCCCAGACAATTGCACTACTCTACCCTACAGTATTCCTATAAACTGTACATTAGATTAGATTAGATTCAACTTTATTGTCATTGTGCAGAGTACAAGTACAGAGACAGCGAAATGCAGTTAGCGTCTAACCAGAAGTGCAAAAAAGCAGAAAGTGCAGTGTGAACAGTATATACAGGTAGTGCAGTATAGTATAAGTAGTGCAGTGTAAGCAGTATATGAATTAGCAGTAGCATTATAAGCAGAATAAATAGGATGCAGTATGAAAAGTGTAAGCAGCATATGAGCTGTATAGACAATGCAGTCTAGCAGTATATATGTATTAACAGTAACATTAGGTAACATTATGAACAGTATAGACAGATTATGAACAGTATAGACAGATGTGTACAGAAGAGCAGTGGTATGTAGTAAGAGCAGTGTGTACAAGTGTGGATACAGTAAGTACAGTTACATACTGTATCTTCACTTGTACACACTGCTCTTACTACATACCACTGCTCTTCTGTACATATCTGTCTATACTGTTCATAATCTGTCTATACTGTTCATAATGCACATATCCTTATATTTTTCTTTAATACTACTGTTAATACACTGCACATATCTGTACATACCTGTTTATACTGTTCATACGGCATTCCATTTTTATTCTGCTATTTACTCTAATGTTACTGTTAATACATATATACTGATTATACTGCATTACCTATACAGCTCATATGCTGCTCATATGCTGCTTCATACTGCATTCTATTTATTCTGCTTATAATGCTACTGCTAATTCATATACTGCTTACACTGCACTACTTATACTATACTGCAATACCTGTATATACTGTTCACACTGCACTTTTTGCACTTCTGGTTAGTTGTCTCTGTACTTGTACTCTGCACAATGACAATAAAGTTGAATCTAATCTAATCTAATATGGAGTTGAATCCTAGACTGTGAGTGAAGGTTGTATGAACCATGACTAGCAACCACTGCTAGAGAGCAGAGGCATCACTACTGTATGTGTAAAACTCCACATACAACTACACTGTGTAAAAGGATATATCAACACATTTGGGTGGAACAGCATGGAAGTAGGGTCAGAGACAGGTAGCAGTAAATGGCTTTGATGTAACTCTCAGGCCAAATCACTGTAGCCAAAAAGACAGGTAAAAAAGGAGGCATCTCATGTAATCTCAAATCTAAAACACAATCAAACAAAACCAAAACAATTATTTCTTACTGTAATTTGTTTGGTGAAGGCAACAACTTCTTCCAAGCCTCGTGGCTGACTGATTGATTGGTAATGAGATTCAGCTGGGCTCCAACAAGGGCTGGCTGGAGGGGCATGGCAGTGGTGTTGTGAGGGGGAGGGGGATGTCATAATTCAAACACTCCTGGGGAGCTCAGAATTGTATGACAGTAAGTTCATGTTCTCACATTTTTGGAGTAACTAACTAAAATATTACATTTTCTGCTTACTAACTGTCTAGGTGAGGGGAGAGGAGGAGGGTGAGCCTTGATTAGTGCAGGGGAGAGGAGGAGGAGGAGGAGGGTGAGACTTGACTAGGTGAGGGGAGAGGAGGAGGGGGAGACTTGACAAGTGCAGGGGAGAGGAGGAGGAGGAGGAGGAGGGTGAGGGTGAGACTTGACCAGGTGAGGGGAGAGGAGGAGGGAGAGACTTGACTAGGTGAGGGGAGAGGAGGAGGGGGAGACTTGACTAGGTGAGGGGAGAGGAGGAGGGAGAGACTTGACTAGGTGAGGGGAGAGGAGGAGGGGGAGACTTGACTAGGTGAGGGGAGAGGAGGAGGGGGAGACTTGACTAGGTGAGGGGAGAGGAGGAGGGGGAGACTTGACTAGGTGAGGGGAGAGGAGGAGGGAGAGACTTGACCAGGTGAGGGGAGAGGAGGAGGGAGAGACTTGACTAGGTGAGGGGAGAGGAGAGGAGAGGAGGTGGGTGAGACTTGACTAGGTGAGGGGAGAGGAGAAGGGAGAGACTTGACTAGGTGAGGGGAGAGGAGAAGGGAGAGACTTGACTAGGTGAGGAGGAGGGACAATGTTCCTAATATTGGTTCCATAAACCTGATGGTAATCTTTATGCTGACTCAAGCATCTCCTTCACTTCTGCTGTGGTAACTTGTGCTCTTTTCCCTCTCTCTCTCTCTCTGTCTCTCTTCTGTCTATTGCTTTTGCTCTCTCTCCTCCTTGCCCCCCTCCCTCCCTCCCTCCCTCCCAATGGCTCCCTCCTTTACAATACCCTGTGTTTACCAGTATTTGACTCCCCTCTGCTGGTGAAGATAAGACAGTACAACACAGAGACATCAGATTGTGCAGAATGTGCAGTGACTGGGAAAGTTTGTAAATGGTGAAATGAAACAGAAATACAAATTACACTTGCTCTTCCATTTTCTAATGATTGTATGAAGAGGTTAAACTGGAAACTAAGTTGTGAAGAGCCACTCCTTTAAGTGTGTATACATTTATAGCCTCTCCTTTAAGTGTGTATACATTTATAGCCTCTCCTTTAAGTGTGTATACATTTATAGCCTCTCCTTTAAGTGTGTATACATTTATAGCCTCTCCTTTTCAGAGTCTCTCAACTCTGGTCAGTCGTCACTGTCTGGTGGAGCAAGAACGGACTGAAGTACAGCGACTTTCTAATCACATTTCTTAATTACTAATTCAATCTTAACTGTATTTGTTCATCACTTCCTCAGTTTGTTGTTGTCCTCTCTAACATGACTATCTAGTGACCACTGTCTCAGGTGTCTTGTTTTTTATATGAGTCTTTCTATGCTGTTCTCTCCCAGCCAGTGTAAAGTAAACCATGATTCATTGTTATGAGTTTACATTCAGGGCTGGTTTCCCAGACACAGATTAAGCATAATCCTCGCCTAACATGCATCTTCAATGGAGATTTAAGATTGAATATGTTATTTCGTCCAGGAAAAGGCTTGATCTGTGTCTGGGAAACCGGCCCTCATTGTTTTATTCCCCTGAGATGTTTGTGGTTGGTGTGAATTAGGTTGCTATTCTGCTGTCTCTCTGTGTCTCCTGCTGCAGTGTTGACAGGAGGCTGCTGCTGAGGTTGGGTTAGGGTTAGGGTTAGAGGTGACAGAATACTCCAGCTGGTCTCCACCAACAGTTCCATCCACACTGTCCGGTGAGTGAGTGTGTTTGCATGTGTGGATCATTCTAGCACAGATGTGTTTGTTTGAAAACAACATATATATATATATATATATATATATATATAGATATGATATGATATGATATGATATGATCACCTGTCGTGTGTTGTCGTCATTGCTTACATTGACGATTGATTCCCCCAAGAGTAATTGCGGAAATAAGGTAGAAAGTTAAAGTTAATCATCTTCATAACACGCACAGTGAGTTGTTTCAAACATACAACGTTAACCTAAAATATCTGAATTTAAATGCCATGAAAAGATTAGCAAAAACTGGGAAAGCGCAACATGAAGATTGCTGACTCATCAAAGGGAATCATCAATCAAACTTTGCTGTTGAACTTCTACGTTCAGTGGGCAGGCGAGGTGTGACAAGGCTTATTTGTCGGTTTCCCTCAATGGTACGGCTATAAAGTTCATACGTTTTAACATGGTTTTTCATATTTTCTGTGTCTGAGGCATTTGTTTGTGCTCAAGCGAGAAGATGTTTCTGTACGCTTCAGCATACATTCTGCTGCAGATGTCAGCAGTAACATCATCAATTAAGACAAGTCAGCCAGTTCTTGTGGCTAACCATAGCACCCCCTCCACCATGTTTCACAGATGAGTTGGTCTGCTGTAAATCTTGGCCAGATCCTTTTTTCTCCAAACTTTCCTCTTGCAGTCACACTTGTACATTGATAATGATTTGATCATGATATGATCATTTGTCTTATCTGTCCACAAGACTCTTTTCCAGACCTCTGCAGGCTTTTTACGTTTTTTTTTTAGCAAACTGTAACCTGAAAATATCAAGGTAAGGGCATTGACTTTCACTCCAGTCTAGAAAGCTAGCAATGTAAACTAAGTACATTCAAGTCTGAATTTTGAGAGCTACATTCCTTAACATTTGTCTTTTTCTTGTTTGTCGTAATATATATATGTGGTTGCTGAGGTGGCAGCGAATGGGGATCGATCATAAATATAGAAAGAAAGAAAGAAAGAAAGAAAGAAAGAAAGAAAGAAAGACAGGAGTGCTGGATCAGAGAGACCTGGAGTGGTGCAGTGAATTGGTGCTGAGACCTGTCCTGCTCAACACCTTCCTCTCTGTGGTTCAGACAGGTCATGAGTGAATGACAACTACTAAATTGTAGTAAATGATGCATCTGCATGTAGAAGATTATTTTCAAATACATCAAACTGATTCTTCACATTGAGAGAGAGTCTGTCGAGGGAGAACCCTTCAACTTTAACAATAGATGTTTTTTTATTAATAGGATTTATTTAAACTGTTGATCCCCTTCTCTGATATCTGGGTGGAGCTGATGAGACCTGGTGGTGAAGCAGAGAGTGGAGATGAGGTTCTTGGTAGAGCAGGTGGATGACATGCGGAGACAGAATGAAGGTATATTTCTGAAGGACATATTCAACACATTATCAGATATGGTATATTTTGCAAATTTACCTCTGCTACATACCTTTCCATGTGACCTCTAGACATACAATTATATGATATGCCTTTAATAATAATAATAATAATACATTTATTTTATATAGCGCTTTTCTCAAGTACTCATAAACCAAGTTCTTTTCCAAGGTAGTGGAATCTGAATTCCTTTGTGAATACATCTTAATCAATCAATTTATAATCTATAATCAATGTATCCATCTATAATCCATCTATAATAAAGTCAACAGGATTGTGGAAAAATTATTCTCTGTCAAATGTTTCTCTAATTTGTGGTCAGAATAGACATGCCATTGAATATAATAGCAAACAGTACATACTAGTTTACATTGTTTTGTTCCCTATAAATCCAGCCCAAGCAACAGAGGTGGATGAACTGAAAAGTTTCTTTGTCCCCCATAATTATAGTTCAGGCTGCAGAACTGTCTGCCTTGCGGTCCAGAATGACAGCCAGTAAGAGTGATGATGCAGGTAACAAAGAGAGACCATCCATGTAACAGGGCAGCGTTTCCCTCTTTCAGAATGACAGCCATGAAGAGTGATGATGCAGGTAACAAAGAGAGACCATCATGTAACAGGGCAGCGTTTCCCTCTTTCAGAATGACAGCCATGAAGAGTGATGATGCAGGTAACAAAGAGAGACCATCCATGTAACAGGGCAGCGTTTCCCTCTTTCAGAATGACAGCCATGAAGAGTGATGATGCAGGTAACAAAGAGAGACCATCATGTAACAGGGCAGCGTTTCCCTCTTTCAGAATGACAGCCATGAAGAGTGATGATGCAGGTAACAAAGAGAGACCATCATGTAACAGGGCAGCGTTTCCCTCTTTCAGAATGACAGCCATGAAGAGTGATGATGCAGGTAACAAAGAGAGACCATCATGTAACAGGGCAGCGTTTCCCTCTTTCCTATGGGACCGGCCGTTTCACCTCCAGTGATGTGTTGTAGCTCTGCTCTCCCCCACCTCAACTAATTCAATCATGTTCTCTCAGTACTCAGACTAACAGACATTTATTTGACATTTGATGTTGTTTCAGCTTTGAAGGCCAGACTGTGCCAGGGAGATCCAGATGGATGAGCTGAGAGTGACTGACAGTGAGAGTCAGGTGGAGAAACTGAAGACAGAAAAAGTAGGTAAGGGTTTAGTTTAAATGGGGTAACATAGGTCCTTTAAAACTGTGTGTGATTATATTATTTAATTTTCACTGGTCAATATACAGATCTTTCTTCAGATAAAAGGGAAAGTTCCAGAATTATGAAATGACTTTAGGGTGCTTTGTTGTCACATTTCTGCCAACCATTTAAAGGACACACACACCTGGCAGTCTTGTGTCATATATGTGTGTGTTCTCTACAAACATTATGAACCATAACTGGTCTTACTGGATGAATGCTTTATTCAGGTATGGCCATTCAAAATAAATGTGGCTTCAGCCTCATGTTGATAGGTATGCCTCTCTTGCTTAGAAACACCACCACTCATGGTGTAAACACATATTCCCATTGCCTGCACACCCCCCAACATACTTGCAGAATGTCTTAAGATAATGCACAACCAGACACACACACACTCACACAAAACAGCATTTGTCTTGGTTTGACCCACAACACCAACTGGAATACTACACAAATCTGAGATTCTTAATTTCTTCCCAAACAATCTGGATAGAATAATGGGGTGACAAGTTTTGTTCCATGAATATGGCAGGAATACAATTACATCATTTCCGAACAACCTGAAAAATAGTTGAATTTCATAGATATTATTAATTCAGGATTGGTCTGAAGCATTGGAGAATGACAAACTGACATGACATCTATCAGTTTCATTTATAACCAACACACCTGACTTTAATTTCCTTGATTGGGGAATGGCATTGTGGGAAGTCAGCCATATTGTTGTTTTAGATCTGCTAACTGTTTCTATCCTGGTGATTGCTACAGTAGATCGAATTCATCTGGATAGGTCTGGAGCAATGGAGGATGGCAAACACACCTGATAATTATGAGTTTAATTGTCACCAACACACCTGATTGTCCTTTTTATTAGATTTCCATTCCATATAAAGCCTAAGCATGCATCGGACTCCTTCTAAAGAAGTGGGAATCTCTTAATAGTTCCAATGGCTGTTCTGTTCATTTTCTCAATTCCAAGATGAGCAAAAGAAACGCAAGTATTTTTCCTTCCCTTTGTCTAATTCATACCTCTGTTTCGAGGACTTTCCTTCTTTGGCTATTGCTTGCCATGTGGTTCATCATTAGCTTAACATTTTGTATGTTCGTAGTGACTAGCCTCCAGCCATGTGGTTCATCATTAGCTTAACATTTTGTATGTTCGTAGTGACTAGCCTCCAGCCATGTGAGTTTATTCCAACGTCATTTAACATTTAATATTACAACTAATCCTTTGTTTATTTTCTAGGTAATCATCCGTCATTCCACCCTTTTACCCCAAGTCATATACCAACTCTTATTAATAAATGGTCAGTGGATCAAGCACACTGACGGCAACCCAGCTCCTGAACCTGACCCAGCTCCTGAACCTGACCCAGCTCCTGAACCCAACCCAGTCCAATGTGTTTTTCTTTGTTCTGTGGGTGTTTTTTCTCTGTCTGGATTTCACAAGCACAAATCTGCAAGTTGCCAGCAAAGGATTTGAGCTGAGCCCCCATGTTTCAGTCTGTTGGCTGAAGTCTCTGAGCTATCAGGGGTCTTGGTTAAATTGCCATGTGCTTTTGTAGTTTATATCCAATAAGTTGAAACGGAACTGCAGTTAAAAGTTAGGGGGTGGGGGCCTTATGACTGGTAGTCTCCATTTTAGTTATTTGGATGGGACTTGCTATGGGTTGGTGTGGGATCGGCACATGGGCCCTCTCTCAATTATTAGAAACTTGATTCCTCCACTCGCTTCCTTCTCAAAAAGCATTGGAGGAGAACATCTTAGGAGAGGAACCCCAATCTTCTCCTTAGCTTTCTGAATAAGAAGCTAGGGGTTGAGTTTCTAACAATTGAAAAAGGCCCATGGTCATCTTCAATGGTTTTACCTGCAGAATGTCTTCCAGGCAGACTGTGCCCCCTACTGGTGTACCTTAAGGCTATACTAGGACAGCAGGAAGCAGTAAACCAATGTTGGCTCTATAGTACTTGGTACTGTCAGTTGTGCTCCTGATGCAATCAGTTTATTTAGGGAAGTGAGCTCTCAAGTGTCTCTCTGATCAGAACCTACAACTGTGAGGTATTTAATATACCATCTCTGGTTTATTCTGTTGACTGAGTACAAACATTCAGCATATGCTTCCCTCTTTGCTAGGAAAGGTGGGATGGGCTGGGATCAGCTGAGAGGTGGAATAAAAAAAAAAAAGAACTACCAATTAAAATGGAATGTATCTTAGCATGCACAACAGGAAAAATACCTCAATGGATATAAATGGCCATGTTCAAGAGACATGTATGTGATAACTGTTCAAATGAAAACAAAGTACTGAGGTCCGCTTATGAGATCAGACAAAAACCTATACTGTAGTGTCTCATTGTTAATGTCATATTTCTTTATGATCCATACCAAACCATTGACCTTTGCAAGTATGTCTGGTTATCTACTCTAACCTGAACCGGAACTCCAAGAAAATTCCATTTTGTCAGAAGTCACCACATGTCAGAAACACTCATTCCAAAATTGATTGCCAAAGTACGGAGCGATCTGTACAAATACAGGAGTTCTCATTTCATTCAAGCTCAGATCAAACCGCATGGAATGTTTCTTCTAAACCAGTGAAAGGCAACCGTTATACTTGAGTACTATTATGTGTTTCAGGGCCCAGGCTAAGAGATGAAATCTCCCTCCCCTTTTCACTGAAGACCTGTCTTTGCTATGAGATGCTTTGGAGACAGAGGCTTCCTCGCATCGTTAGGGCACTGTGCAGCTGATTATATTTATATATATCATCATATAAATGCATCAGTAGGTAAAGCTACTAAAATTATATCAATTACACCATGGGCCACATCCCATTTTAATTAGTGTCATATCCTTGCCTCCTTTTCACAAACACTCAAGCACTTGATTGGTGCAAGCGACATGCTATTCTTCTGTGGTCAGGAAGGAAAGGAGAGGAAGCCATTTTAATTAGTTGTGTCTTATATTGGTGGCTAACTTTTGCGTTTTGTGTGAAAGTAACAAGAAATGACTGTTTAGCTGAAAATGTTATTGGTTTCATGTTGGGACTGGGCCGGCTAGGGGTTCTTGGTTTCATGTTGGGACTGGGCCGGTTAGGGGTTATTGGTTTCATGTTGGGACTGGGCCGGTTAGCGGTTTCATGTTGGGATTGGGCCGGTTAGCGGTTTCATGTTGGGACTGGGCCGGTTAGCGGTTTCATGTTGGGATTGGGCCGGTTAGCGGTTTCATGTTGGGACTGGGCCGGTTATTGATTTCATGTTGGGACTGGGCCGGTTAGCGGTTTAATGTTGGGACTGGGCCGGCTCGGGGTTATTGGTTTCATGTTGGGACTGGGCCAGTTAGGGGTTATTGGTTTCATGTTGGGACTGGGCCGGTTGGGACTCCATGTAATTGCTATGGGTATGTTGTTTCAAACAAATAGTTTAAGCAATTGAGAAACTCACTTCCTCTCTTGCTTCTGCAACGTTAAGTGTTGCATGTCTCTGAGGAGCAGAGTTGGTGGCTCTGGCGGTTGTGCTTGTCAAGCGCATTTGCAGACAGATGTCAAAATGATGAAATGTGCATTGGTTGTGAGCAGCTTGGTGGTGTAATTGTATGGGACAAACCCCATGAGCAGAAGATAGCTGGTTTAAATCTCCATACTTCTAATCCTGTTGTACTTTAAAAGGTGCGTCTACAGATGCAGATGTCAAATTTAGGAAGATGTGTGTGTTTGTTGTGAACCTATTTTTGACACAATTGGCAGGAAAGCTTCAATGCATCAGAAAGCTTTGATTCCCCATCACTACATTTAGCAGAGGCTTTTATCCAAAGCTACTTACAGTAACTACATTTGTGTACATTATACAAGTGAATCAACTATAATTCAGTCACTGCAAGTAAAACCTTCCATAAGAATAAGTGCCACCGGCAGTCACAGTAGAGAAAAGAAGAAAACAAGTTGTTTGGGTTTCCAGAGGGAGGTTCTAGAGACTATTCTCCTTGAAAAAACATCTCAACCATCCCAAGAAGAGTTGGTGGTTGGTGTGTTACTTGGCTTCGAATGAGAGAGAGGTAGGGCAGATGCTCTTTGACTGCAAGGGTCTTCATCTCACAAATCCCAAAAATATTTCCAAAGCACTCAAAGGTTCAATTTGAAAAACCTTTCTTAGAACACATCTTACCAGAGAGTTGTTAAAAACAGCCACCAGCTTGCCCCACACAATCCCTCAAAGAGAGTGGCGCACACAAGGCAAGGCTTTTAATATAGGAGGTTAAATGGACAGCAGGTGTGTTGATGACCACAAGAGGGCACTGAATGGATGATCAAACAGAAGTAATGCGATTCAGTCAGTGGCAATGGCAACATGTGAATGCCCTGATCAGCAAACACTCAGATAGTACAGTTTACAATAGAGAAATAGGGACTCGGGCTCATATTGAATCTCGGCTGTATTCATGTGAATGTGAGAAGGTTGTAAGAACTCAAATGATCCCTGTGGGTTGGAATCCATCATAGCCATTATTATTAAGGCCTTTCAAGTGGAACGCTGGGGCGCCTTAGACGGTGGAGAGCTCAACCATCCAAGCCCATCGTCTGGACTTGCTGCAAGCCTTTTTTTTAGCTATCAATACAAAAATCTGGATAAGAGTTGAAAAGTTAGTCAAGGAATATCAAGTTGTCTTGTTTATAGCCCCTTTGTCTTTGTTTATCTTTTGGAATAAACAGAATAAAACTAATAGGGTAGATGTGTGGTCTGCTCTCAGCTCCATCTAGTGGACAAACCTGTCTCACCTTTGTCTCACGCGTGACGCTTGATTTCCTTTGTGCTGTTTCTGATAAATGTTTACATTCTCCAAGAAGAATGTTTCTCACTCCGTGTCGGGGAGCTTGTCTCCACCAGGGAGATGAAGGGATTGAGTAAAGGTGAGACAGGTTTGTCCACTAGATGGAGCTGAGAGCGTCGTGGATCAGCGGTTAATACCTTTCCCCAAGATCAGGGGATTGTAGGTTCGAGACCCGGTCATGGCTCTGGAGTTAAGTTTAGTTTTGAATATGTTTCCTCAAAACTTCAAGTCAAGTATAAGAAACGAATTTTGAAAAATGCAAAGGAGTCGTGGCTCAGTGGTTAATACCTTACCCCAACATCAGGGGATTGTAGGTTCGAGACCCGGTCATGGCTCTGGAGTTAAGTTCAGTTTTGAATATGTTTCCTCAAACCCTCAAGTCAAGTATAAGAAACGAATTGCAAAAAATGCAAAGGAGTCGTGGCTCAGCGGTTAATACCTTGCCCCAACATCAAGGGATTGTAGGTTCGAGACCCGGTCATGGCTCTGGAGTTAAGTTCAGTTTTGAATATGTTTCCTCAAACCCTCAAGTCAAGTATAAGAAACGAATTGCGAAAAATGCAAAGGAGTCATGGCTCAGCGGTTAATACCTTGCCCCAAGATCAGGGGATTGTAGGTTCGAGACCCGGTCATGGCTCTGGAGTTAAGTTCAGTTTTGAATATGTTTCCTCAAACCCTCAAGTCAAGTATAAGAAACGAATTGCGAAAAATGCAAAGGAGTCGTGGCTCAGCGGTTAATACCTTGCCCCAAGATCAGGGGATTGGAGGTTCGAGACCCGGTCATGGCTCTGGAGTTAAGTTCAGTTTTGAATATGTTTCCTCAAACCCTCAAGTCAAGTATAAGAAACAAATTGCGAAAAATGCAAAGGAGTCGTGGCTCAGCGGTTAATACCTTGCCCCAAGATCAGGGGATTGGAGGTTCGAGACCCGGTCATGGCTCTGGAGTTAAGTTCAGTTTTGAATATGTTTCCTCAAACCCTCAAGTCAAGTATAAGAAACGAATTGCGAAAAATGCAAAGGAGTCATGGCTCAGCGGTTAATACCTTGCCCCAAGATCAGGGGATTGTAGGTTCGAGACCCGGTCATGGCTCTGGAATTCAGTTTGGTTTTGAATATGTTTCCCCAAACCCTCAAGTCAAGTATAAGAAACGAATTTCGAAAAATGCAAAGGAGTCGTGGCTCAGCGGTTAATACCTTGCCCCAAGATCAGGGGATTGTAGGTTCGAGACCCGGTCATGGCTCTAGAGCTAGGTTCGGTTTTGAATATGTTTGCTCAAACCCTCAAGTCAAGTATAAGAAACGAATTGCAAAAAGCATAAAAGGAGTCGTGGCTCAGCGGTTAATACCTTGCCCCAAGATCAGGGGATTGTAGGTTCGAGACCCGGTCATGGCTCTGGAGCTAGGTTCGGTTTTTAATATCTTTGCTCAAACCTCGATATTGCCTTTAGCCAATGGGCTTCAGGGGCGGGGCTGGGACACATGTATAAAAGGACTGGGACACACCTCCAGCAAGTCCTTTGCTGATGGACTCCTTGCTGCAAGCATTTTAGCTCTAGCAATGGCTGTTTTTGACGTGTTTTCTGTGCATCCAGTAAGTGCTTTTAGGTCTGCAAATTGTGATTTCCAATGTTTTCTTTGAGTTTTGGCTTCACCAGATCAAATTAGATTCACCCAAACATGAGGTTTTTGTCATTTTCCAGTAGTCTTTCCGTACAAATGTAGCCCTGCTACTCTCCCTCAAACGCTCAGTTTTTGATGGGTTAAGAGGTTGTGTTAGTCACCGGCTAATGTTATACTCCAATAGGATGCATGCTCGAGGTAGTAAAACTCATTCAAATAAACTAATCATTTGTTAACATTTCATTCTTCCCATGTTAGCCAGCACTAGCAGTGCACACAGTCAGTTCCTGGCAGGTACAGATAACAGCTGAAACATGATGAAACTGGCCATTTAGAATACTGGGGTAAAATGAAGCAAGACTGAATACAAAGGTAAGCAAATGTAGTTAAAGCTCTCTTGTTGTGTGAGCTAGCATAGCACTGTTGTATTTTGCAAGATAGAAAAATAACCTGTTCGCTAACTTATCGAATAGTTGCTGACAATTTTACAAAATCAGCTACAAAGCAACTCTACAAATGTAAAGGCATCCAACTGCAAACAGAAATGCTGCATAAATTAACTGTAGGCAACAAATTGGTCAACATTATAGCCAGCTAAAAAAACCTAGGAACGAACTACAGTTCTTGCTGCTTTTTGAGCAATTTAATTATGAACAAGTAAAGTATGTAACCTGACACTTACCCAGGAATGATTTGATATGGAAATCACTCACTTTAGCCATGATTTTCGTTTTTTGTTCAGGCAAGTAAAAAAAAATTGTGTCCCAAACTGTACCCTTTTTCCTGAAGTGTGCTCTTCTGCTCTCCTCAGAATGGATCCTCAAGGCTTAAAGAAGAAGAAGAAGAAGGCTTAAAAAAGGCTTAATCCTTTGTAATGGTTTTACATCCATGGATGGCAGTACACAGAAATAGGACTGCAGAATTATGACAAAGACCATGCATATGCCATGAGGTTAAACCAAGATGGCCGCCTTAGCCAATTAGAATGCAAGTGTATGACCCCGGGTCAACATATCTGCTTGGGCCTCATGGTAATGATGGCTTACTAACACTGGAAGGTACTAAGAATATAAGAAATACTAAGGTTTGACTGTGTAATCTTACTCAGGGATGATTACTGAAGTAGGCACAGACTGTATCACTCAACAGCACATCACAGCCACTCAACCTTCAAGACAAGGCACGAATCTAACTCCACAGCAATCTAACTCCGTACCCAAACCAGCAGGTTCAGAGGAAGCTTCTTCCCTGCGGCTGTCACCCTACTCAACTCCAACTCTGCACCTAGGTGACAACCTACCAACTAACCCCTACACCCCCCCCCCCCCCCCCCGCCGGACAATTGTACTACTCTTACCCTCCAGCATTCCTATAAACTGTACATCCTGTATCTTCACTTATACACACTGCTCTTATACTATATACTACTGCTCTTCTGTACATATCTGTCTATACTGTTATACACATACCCTTATTTTTTTACTTATCTTATAATGCTACTGTTAATACACTGCACATATCTGTACATATCTGTTTATACTGTTCATACTGCATTCCATATTTAATCTGCTTATTTACTCTGCTTATAATGTTACTGTTAATACATATACTACTTATACTGTTCAAACTGATGATGCTAAACCAAGATGGCCGCCTTAGCCTTGACAAAATGGCGTCTGTATTTTTTCTCTCCCGTATTCAAAGCTTCATATACTCAGTAATACATCATTTTACTGACCTGAAATTTGCTGACACACACACATTAACCCTTTGAGATATTCCAGAGATTGTTTTGAGTCATGTTTACCTACTATTTTAGCAATATACTTTCTTGACATATTCTAAAGTTACAGTAACTTTGAGAAGATCTGTGACAAGGACTTAGCTTTAGCATTTACTTCAAATAAACAAGTTATAGTAAGAAATAATTGGTTTTGTTTGTGTTTCAGATTTCAGTTTACATGACTTGCCCCCCTTTTTACCTGTCATTCTGGCTACAGGGATTTGGCCTGGGAGTTAGATAAAAACCATTGACTGCTTACCTGCCTCTGATTCCAGCTTTTGGTTTACCATAGACTCAATGTTAGAGCTAGATCTGCTAACTGTTTCTATCCCGGTGATTGTTGCAGTAGATTGGATTCATCTGGATAGGTCTGGGGCAATGGAGGATAGCAAACACACCTGATAATGAAACAAATGATTATCACTTACTCACCAGTCATGTCTTGATTGTCAAGAAGTCAAATCCATTGGCTGGGTTCAGACAATACTGGCCAGGCAGAAGGAAGTCATCTACAGGAGTGTCATCCTATAGGTAGAGATGTTTAACATTCAGAGACAATTGTGACTTGTTATTAGATCCTTATTCCCCACAAAGCCGAACCTCAACAACTGTGTTTTAAATCTAAAGCAGACTCATTCTGAACTGGGAACCTCTTGAGTGAGATTATCAAATAATCCAAAAACTGTAGTGTTGCTGAGTGTGGATGATATGTAGAACCATGCCCTAGACAACTCCCACAGCTCTTCTGTTGAAAAATGTGAAGGATATCTCAAACCACACCCAAAGGTCAACTCCACCCTGGTCTTGACCACTCCCAGTTTTAAAAAAAACACCAACTGGATCCTGCCTCATGTCCTCTCTCCTGACTGACAGCCGCAGCCTCTTAACTACCCTCTAGTGTCCATAAACACACCCACCCACACTCCCTCTCATGAAGCCTTGTCTCTTCCTTTAACTAATCAAGTTGCAACATCTAAAACATAGAGAAGCACCATCAACATGTAGTAGCTGTGGCTCTTCAGTAGGATCTTTGATTCGCAGACAGAAGGTTGAGTTTGAAATGAGTGTGACTATATTGCTTTTCAACATGTTACAGCAAACCTTAATGTCAAAGTTACAAAAAGAAGCCTGCCAAATGTGAAAGCACTGGTGGCTCTGTGCAAAGAACTGGGTCTCATCTATAAGAAATCACTGGTTCAAGGCTTGATTTAGAACCCAATTTTGAATATGTTTCAACAAACCTGAATGTCAAACATACAAAACCAAGCATGTCAAGTGTGAAGGAGTTGTGGCTCTGAAAAGAACTATGCCTCATCTATAAGAGGTCACCGGTTCAAGGCTTGTTTTGGGACTTGCTTTTCAACATGTTATACCAAACCTCAATGTCAAAGTTACAAAAAGAAGCTTGCCATATACAAAAGCAGTGGTGGCTCTGTGCAAAGAACTCTGCTTCATCTGTAAGAGGTTGCTGGTTCAAGGCTTGTTTTAGGACTTGCTTTTCAACATGTTACAGCAAACCTCAATGTCAAAACTACAAAAAGAAGCTTGCCAAATATGAAAGCAGTGGTGGCTCTGTGCAAAGAACTCTGCCTCATCTGTAAGAGGTTGCTGGTTCAAGGCTTGTTTTAGGACTTGCTTTTCAACATGTTACAGCAAACCTCAATGTCAAAGCTACAAAAAGAAGCTTGCCAAATACGAAAGCACTGGTGGCTCTGTGCAAAGAACTCTGCCTCATCTGTAAGAGGTTGCCGGTTCAAGGCTTGTTTTGGGACTTGCTTTTCAACATGTTACAGCAAACCTCAATGTCAAAGCTACAAAAAGAAGCTTGCCAAATATGAAAGCACTGGTGGCTCTGTGCAAAGAACTCTGCCTCATCTGTAAGAGGTTGCCGGTTCAAGGCTTGTTTTGGGACTTGCTTTTCAACATGTTACAGCAAACCTCAATGTCAAAGTTACAAAAAGAAGCTTGCCAAATACAAAAGCAGTGGTGGCTCTGTGCAAAGAACTCTGCCTCATCTGTAAGAGGTTGCCGGTTCAAGGCTTGTTTTAGGACTTGCTTTTCAACATGTTACAGCAAACCTCAATGTCAAAGCTACAAAAAGAAGCTTACGAAATACAAAAGCACTGGTGGCTCTGTGCAAAGAACTCTGCCTCATCTGTAGGAGGTCACCGGTTCAAAGCTTGGTTTGGAACTTGTTTTTGAATATTGTTCAGCGTTAGACTGATAAAAGGACTGGGACACACCCCCAACAAATCATTTGCTGATGGACTTCTTGCTGAAAGCATGTGCATTTTAGCTCCAGCAGTAACTATGTTTGAGGTGTTTTTCTATCTCTTTTGTGCCGAATGCATCCAGTAAGTGTTTTTAGTTCTGCAGTTGAGGTTTTAGCCATCATTTATATTCTGTCACACTATTTTACCTCTTGTGCACATTTGAAACATGCAATTCATTTGTTTGCCGTTGAGATATTTTAAAGGCCCACTAAGGTGAGAATCTAAATTGTTAAGAATGTTGGCTTCACCAGATCAAATTGGCATCACCCAAACATGTTACATGTGGTTTCTGACATGTTCCAGGACTCAATGTAAAACGCTAGCCCTGCTAACCTTCCGCAAATGCTCAGTTTTCAACTGGTGTGATTCAGAAGGTTGTGCTAGTCACCCGGACCTGCATGTCCTACTACAATAGGATGGGTGCTCTGGGTAAGTAAAACTCAATCAATTAACAAACCATATAATGTGTTTCCTTTTTACATTCCTACCATTTTAGCCAGCAGTAGCAGTGCACATTGTCAGCTCACGGCAGGTACAGATGAGACTGGCCATTTAGAAAGCTGGGCTAAAATGCAGCGAGACAGAAAACAAAGGTAAGCACATGTAGCAAAAGTTATCCTGTTTGAGCTAGCATAGCAGTGTTGTATTTTGCAAGATGGAATAATGACCTGTTCGCTAACTTATCTGAGTAGTCACTGACAATTTTACAAAGCTAGATACAAAGTAACTCAACAAATATAGTAACATCCAACTACAAACATGAATGCTGCAACATTCACAAGACACGGTTGGCTGCTAACAAATTGGTCATCATTACAGCCAGTTAAAAAAACAAGAGCCTAGGAATGAATGCCACTACTTGCTGCTTTTTTATCAATTTAATTATGAACAAATGAAGTATGTCACCTTATATTTACACAGAAATAATTTGATATGGATATCAGTCACTGTCGCCATGGTTTTCCCTTTTTGGCATGCAAATAAAACAATTGTCCCAAATTTGTACCCTTTTTCCTGAAGTGTGCACTTCTGCTTTCCTCAGCCTGGATCCTGAAGACTTCAAAAAAGGCTCAATCCTTTGGTTTTACATCCAAGGGTGGCAGAAATAAAGAGTGCAGAGTTAGGATGAAGATGATGCACATGCCGTGATGCTAAACCAAGATGGCCGCCTTAGCCTTGACAAAATGGCGTATGTATTTTTTCTCTCCCATATTCAAAGCTTTGTATACTCATTAATACAACATTTTATTGACCTGAAATTTGCTGAAACACACACATTTACCCTTTGAGATATTCCAAAGTTTGTTTGACTCATGTTTACATACTATTTTAGCAATATACTTTCTTGACATATTCAAAAGTTACAGTAACTTTGAGGAGAAGATCTGTGACAAGCTTTAGCATTTCCTTCAACAAACAAGTTATAGTAAGAAATAATTGTTTTTGAAAACCTTGGAACGAACTACAGTTCTTGCTGCTTTTTGAGCAATTTAATTATGAACAAGTAAAGTATGTAACCTGACATTTACCCTGAAATGATTTGATATGGAAATCACTCACTTTAGCCATGATTTTCCTTTTTTGGCAGGCAAGTAAAACAATTTTGCGTCCCAAATCTGTACCCTTTATCCTGAAGTGTGCTCTTCTGCTCTCCTCAGAATGGATCCTCAAGGCTTGAAGAAGAAGAAGAAGAAGAAGAAGACTTAAAAAAGGCTTAATCCTTTGTAATGGTTTTACATCCATGGATGGCAGTACACAGAAATAGGAGTGCAGAATTATGACAAAGACCATGCATATGCCATGAGGCTAAACCAAGATGGCCGCCTTAGCCTTTACAAAATGGTCCCTGCATGCTCATGGTGCCATCTTGAAACCTTCATGGCTTTTGTATTTTTTTTCCTCTCCGATATTCAGAGTTTAATATCCTTGGTAAGACATCATTTTACTGGCCTGCACTTTGCTGACACACATTAACCCTTTGAGATATTCCAGAGCTTGTTTGACTCATGTTTGCTCACTATTTTAGCAGTATACTTTCTTGACATATTGTAAAGTTACTTCCAACTTTCAGGTCGGTTGGCATTTGTACCATAATTGCAGAGAAGAAAAGATCTGCACCAAGTGACAAGGACTTATGTCACAGGTGTCAAACTCATTCCATGGAGGGCAGAGTGTCAGCAGGTTTTTGTTTTTTCCTTTCAATTAAGACCATACCATTCCATACTAACTAGTGATCTTAATTCATCAATCAAAAACCTGCTGACACTCAGCCCTCCATGGAATGAGTTTGACACCTGTGACAAGTCCTTGTCACTTGGTGCAGATCTTTTCTTCTCTGCAATTATGGTACAAATGCCAACCGACCTGAAAGTTGGAAGTAACTTTACAATATGTCAAGAAAGTATACTGCTAAAATAGTGAGCAAACATGAGTCAAACAAGCTCTGGAATATCTCAAAGGGTTAATGTGTGTCAGCAAAGTGCAGGCCAGTAAAATGATGTCTTACCAAGGATATTAAACTCTGAATATCGGAGAGGAAAAAAAATACAAAAGCCATGAAGGTTTCAAGATGGCACCATGAGCATGCAGCGACCATTTTGTAAAGGCTAAGGCGGCCATCTTGGTTTAGCCTCATGGCATATGCATGGTCTTTGTCATAATTCTGCACTCCTATTTCTGTGTACTGCCATCCATGGATGTGCACCACACATGCTCCACCACACATGCTCTCAAGAAACATTTTTTCACTACTATTGACATTTTCCAGAAATGTGAATTGAAATAAAGACAAAGCAGTGTTACATAAACAGAAGCACCAGCAACATGAAATAGCTGTGACTATTCAGGAAGATCTTTGACTTCTAAGAAGGTTGAGCATTCAAACCTGTTCTGGAGTGTGAGTCAATTGTGATGCAAGCGAATTGTGGTGGTGGCTCTGTGCAAAGAACTTTGCCTCACCTGTAAGAAATCACCAATGTGGTTTGGGACTTCCCTTTGAATATGTTTCCTCAAACATTCAAGTCAAATATAAAAAGAAGCATGACAAACCTAGAAGCAGTGGTGGCTCTGTGCACACAAACTCTGCCTCATCTATAAGAGATTACTGGTTCAAGGCTTGGTTTGGAACTTGCTTTTGAATAGGTTTTGTCAAACCTTCAAGTCAAACATTCAAAACGAAGTCTGTAAAGTGTGAAGGAGTTGTGGCTCTGCGGTTAGTACCTCGCCCCATCATAATGGGGTTGGAGGTTCAAGACCTGGTGAAGGCTCTGGACCACATTTTTGGAACTTGCTTTTGAATATGTTTCCTCAAACTTTCAAGTCAAATATAAGAAACGAGGTGTGTCAAGTGTGAAGAAGTCATGGCTCAGCGGTTAATACCGCTCCTTCAAGATCAGGGGGGTTGGAGGTTCAAGACCCGGTCATGGCTCTGAAGCTAGGTTTAGAACATGCTTTTGAATATGTTTCCTCAAACCTTCAAGTCAAATATAAGAAACGAAGTGTGTAAAGTGTGAAGGCGCTGTGGCTCAGCGGTTAATACCGCTCCTCCAAGATCAGGAGGTTACAGGTTCAAGACCTGCTCACAGCTCTGGAACACATGCGAGACCCTGTGGCTGCTATCGCAAGGTAGAGGAGCCGTGCTCACCGGACATCGGTGCAGGGTCAGAAGGTGCGGACAAGGCTCGGACCAGCGCTGTGTCAGAAACGGACAAGGCTCGGACAAAAGTGGGGGGCATGTGAGGAAGTGTCCCCCCGCAAGCTGCGGACAAGGCTCGGACAAAAGGAAAGTGGGGGGGATGTGAGGGAGTGTCCCCCCCCCGCCCTTCCAGAACAATGTCCAGCAGCGGTTATCGAGAAGAAAGCTGTTTTTAAATTGTTAAATGAATAACCCCCCCCCCAATTTAGTTTTAGATCTCTCTCCCCATCCATCCTTTGGAAGGTTTAGGCGGTGGCTAATTCTTGGTAAAAATGCTTCTTAAGAAGAAGAATATTATATATATATAAAATTCTTCTTCTAAGAAGCATCTTTACCAATAATTAGCCACCGCCTAAACCTTCCAAAGGAAGGTCACTTGGAAACTGCTCAACTTACCTCATGGCCTCAGCTGGGCTTGCGGGACCTGTCCTTTACCATTACACCACTGGGACGCAAAGACAGCAGATACCTGCAAAAAAAAAAAAAAAAGAAGTGCAACAACATCATTAGCATGAACATTTCAAATAGCCACATTCTGCTCATGGGGCATGTTCCATACCATGACGCCACCAAGCTGCTGACAACAAATGCACATTTCCAGTGCCACCGACTCCGACAAGGAACATGCAATACTTAACTTCGCAGACACAAGACAGGAAGTTGCAGTTTTGCTCAAGTTCTTCAACTATTTGGATGAAACTGAAAGTCACATACGCACAGCAATAACATACATGAGCACAAGTTTTTCAGCTTTCACAAAAGTTACAGTATATAAGACACACAAATCTATTGAGTAAGTGTTGACAACAAAATGGAATTATTTCCTTGACAGCATATAGCTATTTCTCCCATTATAGTTCATCTTACTCCATGTTAACTCTCATTGCTCAACAGTTCAACTAACAATCAGCCTGTACTCACAAATGAAATAGGTCATCAGTAATACAACATGTGGCCTGGCATACAGGAGAGAATAGATGACTGTAAATGTTTTTTTGGGCCATTTTTGTTGTTGTAACTACCTGCATGACTCTGAATATTTGAGATGAACTTGATTTATATTTATAGTAAGCAATCATATTCTCTGTAACAGGCGCAGTACTACCATAAACTATATAGTACAATGTTTTTCTGCTGTGTGAAATAACTGTTCTAACTGTTTTCAAATGAAAGTTGTCCAACCTGCAATGAGTATTTATGTTTATAGTTACTATTTAGTGTGTCATTATGAAATTAAGGGGTATGTGTTAACTGTTTAAGTTGAATACTGTTTCAAGAAATGTGCTTAAGCGATCGAGAAAAACTGTAACCGTGGTGCAGTTACACCTGTTCTTAAAACATTTGACAATGAACAATCTTGGAGAGAGTGGGCCTGACATTTGCGATAAAGTATTGCATTAGCTTCCTTACATTCAAAGGCACAGACTATATCACTCAACAGAACATCACAGCCACTCTTCACAACCTTCTAGACAAGGCAGAAATCTAACTCCAGAGAAACTGACTTTTGGTATATGGAGTTGAATCCCAGACTGTGAGTGAAGGTTGTATGAACCGTGACTACCAACCACTGCTAGAGAGCAGAAGCATCACAACTGTGTAAAACTCCACATACAACTACACTGTGTAAAAGCACATTTGAGTGGAACAGCATGGAAGTAGGGTCAGAGGCAGGTAGCAGTAAATGGTTTTGATGTAACTCCCAGGCCAAATCACTGTAGCCAAAAAGACAGGTAAAAAGGGAGGCAACTCATGTAAACTCAAATCTAAAACACAATCAAACAAAACCAAAACAATTCTTTCTTACTGGAATTTGTTTGGTGAAGGCAACAACTTCTTCCAAGGCCATTGTAGGGGCTGATTGATTCTTCAACTATTAGTATGAAACTGAAGATCACACACGCACAGCAATAACATACGAGCACAAAGGAATATTTTCAGCTAAACGATGTTGCCTTCACACAAAACGCAAAAGATCGCCAACTGCAGTATATAAGACAAACATCTATTGAGTTATTTCCTTTACAGTATATAGCTATTTCTCCCATTATAGTTAATCTCTACTCTATACGTATAAACTCTCATTGGTCAACAGTTCAACTAACAATCAGTCTGTACTCACAAATGAAATAGGTCATCGGAAATATAACATGTGGCCTGGCATACAGGAGAGAAGAGATTACTGTAAATGTTTTTTTTGGGGCACTTTTTGTGTTCTACAGTAATGCCATTTTTGCTGTTGCAACTACCTGCTTGATTCTGAATATTTGAGATGAACATGATTTACATTTATAGTACTGTTAGAAATTATTTTTATAAAAACAGTTTATTATTGCTATAATAAAAATACATTACTGCAGTGTGCTCAATTTACTAATGTGATGGCCTGTTGATAAATGAGATGAATCAAGCATTAGTCCCATAGTACGTTGGATTAATACATGGAGAGGTTAAGCCAGGTCATCAGGAAAGATGTCGCAACACACGCTTACACAAAGAGCTATAGTGGAAAAGTACCAGGCTAGGGAGGACATACCAGAGTAGGTATCTTATCTCTAACAGGGTGCTGACTCCGCAGATGGGACAATGGTGTGACCAGCCCGTGGACAACAAGGGATGCCAAGTCTAAACCACGGTTCCTCCCCAACCAAATAGCCAATCACAATCATTTTGTTTACTGTAAATGCTTTGTTTGACTGTTTGAATGCATCAATTTTTGGAGGGTTGGTTACAGATTAACAGCTTGCTGACTGATTTTCTTCTCCAAAAGTGGTCCTTGTACAAGCCTAGAATTTTGACATATAAATAAATAGCTAAAAGTAAGAAGTAGTTTGTCTTCTCCTTCAAATAAAGAACACGTTTTCACAGTATGCAATAATATTCTCTGTAACAGGTGCAGTGCTAACAAACTATAAAGTACAATGTTTTTCTGCTGAGTGAAATTCTTACAGCTTTTCAGATTTGTTTTCAAATCAAAGTTGTCCAACCTGCAATGAATATTGATGGTTATAGTTACTGTTTAGTGTGTCATTATGAAATGAGTAGTGGATTGAACTTTTCATTAGATGACAACTAAGGGGCACTACCGAGAGCGTCCTGACGGGATGCATCACTGCCTGGCACGGCAACTGCACCGCCCTCAACCGCAAGGCGCTGCAGAAGGTGGTGCGGACAGCTGAGCGCATCAGTGGATGTGAGTTTCCCTCCATCCAGGACATATACAACAAGCGATGTGTCAGCAAAGCCCGGAGGATCATCAGAGACCCCAGCCACCCCAATCACAGCCTGTTTGAACTGTTGCCGTCCAAAAGACGGAGCCTCCTCCGGAGCCTCTGGGCCAAAACTCAGAGGCTCTCCAACAGCTACTTCCCCCAGGCCATCAGGCTCATGAACAAGCCTACCTCAAACCCATGACTTACCCCCAGAACACCCACAGAATGGACTCTACTAGCACACAGTCACTTTAACAACACCTCTTACAATAATAATGACATTCCACTGAACCATTTTACTTTTTTACTCTACTATTTATACTGCAATTGTGTCATGTCTATTGTCTTGTGTCGCCAACAATCGTCACTGTCCAACCGTCTCACTTATCTTGCACTGTCACTGATTGTTTTGTCCTTACCTTATTGCACTACTGCGTATTTGTATTATATGCTGCATTGTCAAGGAACCGAGCCCAAGAATTTTACTCCCTGCACTCGTGTATGAGACGTAACAAATAAACTTGAAACTTGAAACAAAGGATACTTTTTTGATGCACCGATTAGCTTTTGTGACATATGTTCTAAGTTATGAGTTACAGTGCATTTTGAAAAAGAAATGTGGTGTTTTGGTAAACGTGTTAACTGTTTTTAAAAGTTGAACACTGTTTCAAGAAATGTGCTCAAGAGATTGAGAACTGTAGCAGCTACACCTGTTCTTAAAACAGTTGACCATGAACAACTTTGAACAAGCTCTGCTGAGGGTGCATATAAGGAAAGCTGCTGGCCCGGATGGCATACCTGGGCGAGTACTGAAGACCTGTGCTAACCAGCTAGCTCCTGTGTTCACTACTATATTCAACCTCTCACTGGCTAATTCTGTAGTACCCACCTGTTTTAAAAGATCCTCTATCGTCCCTGTGCCCAGCCTGCTTGAATCACTACATACCCGTGGCTCTAACCTCAGTGGTCATGAAGTGCTTTGAGAGGCTGATTAAGGACTACATCTGCTCCTCCCTCCGACCTTGGACCCGCTGCAGTTCGCATATAGACCAAATAGATCTACGGATGATGCAGTCTCCCAGGTCCTCCACACCACTCTCTCTCACCTTGACAGTCAGAAGGGGGGCTATGTGAGAATGCTGTTTATAGATTACAGCTCAGCGTTCAATACTATAGCCCCCACCAGACTGGCTGATAAAATGATTGGATTAAAACTGAACACTCCCCTGTGTGCATGGATCCTGGACTTCCTGACGTCCAGGCCACAGGTGGTCAGGGTGGGTAGACACACCTCCAGCTCACTCATCCTGAGCACAGGGTCCCCCCAGGGCTACGTCCTTAGTCCCCTTCTCTACTCCCTGTACACCCAAGAGTCGTGGTGGGGCTGATCTCAGACAACAATGAGAAAGCCTACCTGGACGAGGTGGAGGACCTGTCACTCTGGTGTCAGGAGAATAGCCTCATCCTGAATGTCTCCAAGACAAAAGAGCTGATTGTGGACTTCAGGAGAGCACAACAACTAAGGACCTACATGCCGCTGGACATCGGTGGGACTACCTGGGAGTCCACATCACAGAAGACCTAACCTGGACTACCCACATCAGCACACTGGTGGGAAAGGCAAGGCAACGCCTGTTCCATCTCAGGCAGCTGAGGAAATTCAAAGTCTCCCGGAGGATCCTTCAGTCCTTCTACTCTGTGGAGAGCATCCTGGCTGGTAACATCACCGTCTTGTACGGTAACAGCACGGCCCAGGACAGGCGAACTCTGCAAAGGGTGGTACGCCTTGCAGAAAGGACCATGGGAGCTCCAACCCCCCCCCCCCCCCTCCATGTCCTGTACACCAGCAGGTGTAGGACCAGAGCCTGCAGGATAATGAAGGACCCTCACCACCCGAAAAATGGACTGTTCCAGCTGCTGCGGTCAGGCAAGCGCCTTCGATGTCATGCAGCAAGAACAGAGAGGCTTAGACTGAGTTTCTTCCCCCATGCCATCATCATTATCAACGATGACCACCAGTGCCCCCCTCAAGTCACTCACACACTCACTGACATCATAACACATACACATAACTACCCATTGCAGACTCATCTTTCACTGTAATTAACTGTACTGTCAACCTGTCATTGCCATTGTATATAGCCATTCCATTGTGTACATTGCTTACATTGCTGTTTATATTCTATTTATTTTTAAACTTATTGTTGCACTCCTCTGTGGCACTGTCACTTTTGCATTTCACTGTATACTTGTATGCACGTGACAAATAAAGAATCTTGAACTTTTCTGATCAAGGAGAGAGCAGGCCTGATATTTGAGATAAAGCTTTCAGAAAACTGACCCCAGGACTGCCCAGATTCAAACCTACAATCCTTACATTCAAAGGCACAGACTTTGTCGCTCAACAGCACAAAACAGCCATTCTTCACAACCTTATAGACAAACGAGGCAGCAATCTAACCCCAGAGCAACACACTATTGCACATGTAACACCTGACGCAGAGGCAATGCATCACTATAGTGTTCATAATGCACATATCCTTTTTTTTTTTTTTTTTTTAATACTACTGTTAATACACTGCACATATCTGTACATACTGTACATACCTGTTTATACTGTTCATACGGCACTCCATATTTATTCTGCTATTTACTCTAATGTTACTGTTAATACATATATACTGCTAGACTGCATTGCCTATACAGCTCATATGCTGCTTACACTGTTCATACTGCATCCTATTTATTCTGCTTATAATGCTACTACTAATTCATATACTGCTACACTGCACTACTGATACGATACTGCACTACTATACTGCTCATATACTGCACTACCTGTATATACTGTTCACACTGCACTTTCTGCTTTTTTGCACTTCTGGTTAGACGCTAACTGCATTTCGTTGTCTCTGTACTTGTACTCTGCACAATGACAATAAAGTTGAATCTAATCTAATCTAATTTGAGTGGAACAGCATGGAAGGAGGGTCAGAGGCAGGTAGCAGTTTTTATGTAACTCCCAGGGCAAATCCCTGTAACCAAAAATACAGGGAGGCAAGTCATGTAGACTCAAATCTAAAACACAATCAAACAAAACAAAACCAATTCTTTCTTACTGTAACTTGTTTGATGAAGGCAACAAGAAGAACGTCTTCAAAGGCCGTTGTAGGGGCTGATTGATTGGCAATGAGGTTCAGCTAGGCTCCAACAAAGGCTGGCTGGAGGGGCGTGGCAGTGGGGGTGGGGTTGTGAGGGGAAGTGTCATTATTCAAACACTCCTGGGGAGCTCAGAGGGTTATGACAGTGAGTTCACGTTCTCACATTTTTGGGAAGATGTCTGACACCTCAGTTGCCGTGTGGTTAAGGTCTGTGTGTGAAGTCTCCAAGGTCTGAAACTAACTTTAACTAAAGTCTTACATTTTCTACTTCCTAACAAACTTCCAAACCTTTGTGGCATAATTGAACTGCTGTGGGACAATTAAACACAGTGAAACACTGCTTTGTCTTCATTTCAATTCACATTTCTGGAAAATGTAAAGAGTAGTGAAAAGCACATTTTCCTGAGAGCATGTGTGGTGCACTATGTAAGTCACTTGGTGCAGATCTTCTCTTCTTTGCAATGTGGTTCAAATCAGTAACAAGAAAGTATATTGCTAAAATAGTGGGCAAACATGAGTCAAACAACCTCTGGAATATCTCAAAGGGTTAATGTGTGTTTGTCAGCAAACTGCAGACCAGTAAATTGATGTATTACTTAGTATATTAAGCTTTGAATATTGGAGAGAAAAGAAGAAGCCATACAGGGGTGGCACCATGAACATGCAGGGACCATTTTGTCAAGGCTAAGGCAGCCATCTTGGTCTGGAAGTGGAGAGGAAAGGTTTCTTTTGGTCACATAATTCTGCACTCCTATTTCTGTGTACTGTCACCCATGGATGTAAAACCATAGGATTTTCCAAGTTTCAAACCGTCTTGAACCAGTGATCGCCTACAGATGAGGCTAAGTTATTTGCACAGAGCCACCACCAAAATTCTCTTGCATATCTCTTATCTTTGACATCAAGGTTTGCAGACACATGTACAAAAGCAATAGTTCTTGTCACACTCCAGAGCAGGTTTGAACCCTCAACCCTCTGTCTACAAGATTTTGATAGCATGTTTCTCATAATTTTTCTTTTTCTTTTTTTCAATCAGTTTTGACGGTTTGGTTCCCCATAGACTCAATGTTAGAGCTAGATCTGCTAACTGTTCGTATCCCGGTGATTGTTGCAGTAGATCGGATTCATCTGGATAGGTCTTAAACAACAAGATGGCGGACTACCCACAATGCCATTCTCCAATCAAGGAATATAAAGTCAGGTGTGTTGGTTCTAAATGAAACTGATCGACGTCATGTCTGTTTGTCATTCTCCGACGCTTCAAAACTATACTGAATAAATAATATTTATGAAATTCAACCGTTCAAATGATGTTAATTGTATTCCTGCTATATTCATGTCACAAAACTTATGTCACCCTATTATTCTATCCAGATTGTTTGGGAGGTTTAATTTCATCCTTGTCGCTCCAGTATCAGTGTACCCAGGTGGCAGGTTGCAGGTCATGATGTTGTCCATATGAGGGCGCTAATGATCCCACTGCTTTTCCATTAAATAGTGGAATGTCACTGTGCTGCGGGTCAGCTGGTTAAATTCATCAACCTACACAAATATTTCGTCATACATTTTTCACAAATCCCAAAAAATGGAAATGAACTGTCACGTCAAGTATAAGAAAGTCGTGGCTCAGCGGTTAATACCTTTCAATCTCAGGATTTCCATCCACCACAGTGGCACTGCGCCTATAGTTAGATTGACATCCCTCTAACCCAATCAATTCATCGAATCTTGCCTTAAGCCAATGGGCTTCACCGGCAGGGCCGGTATAAAAGGACTGGGACACACCCCAGCACGTCCTTTGCTGATGGACTCCTTGCTGAAAGCATGTGCAATTTAGCTCTAGCAATAGCTGTCTTCTAAGGTATTTGCAATAGCTGTTTTTCTGTCTCTATTGTGCCATGTGCATCCAGTACGTGCTTTTAGTTTTTGCAGTTACATTTTTTAAACAAACATTTAACATTAGCTATTTTACATAACATTTAATATTTTCCCATACTATTTTAACCCTTTTTAAACATGCAATTCATTTATTCATTGATGTATTTTAAAGCCAGTGTTTTCTCCTTCTGCTATGCTAGTGTTAAACAACTGTCTCAAATCTGTTCCCTTTTTCCTGCTCTCCTCAGCATGGATTCTCAAGGCTTCAAAGCCTAGTAATTGTGTGAGTATACTTTCTGGCACCAATTGTATAGTTTTACAGTGGCTGTGCACAGAAATAAGAGTGCTGAATTGTGATGCAGACTATGCACATGGCATGATGCTAAACCAAGATGGCTGCCTTAGCCTTGACAAAATGGTCCCTGCATGTTCTTAGTGCCATTGCTATGCTTTTATCTTCATGGATTCTGTATTTTCTTTTCACAGAATAGTCAGTAACACAATTCTATACAGAGGAGTAGGTAGAGATGTTTTACACAGTAGTGATTTTTGTTGCCTCTACTCTAAGTGGTTGCTAGTCATGGTTCATACTACCTTCACTCAGTTTAGGATTCATAACTTGGTAGTTCTTAAAGTTAGGCTTTATGGGGAATAAAGACCAAATAACAAGGCACAATTGTCTCTGAATGTTAAATGTCTACCTGTAGGATCACATTACTGAAGATGACTTCCTTCAACCTGGCCAGCATTGTCTAAACCCAACCAATGGATTTCATCTTTGGGAATCAAGAAAAATTCCAACAGGTGTGTAATTGATAATGAAACTAATAATCAGGTATGTGCTTTCCTCCATTGCTCCTGACCTATCCAGATGAATCCGATCTACTGCAACAATCACCGGGATAGAAACAGTTAGTAGATCTACCTCTAACATTGAGTCTATGGGAAACCAAAGGTTTGAAATTGTCCTCTGCTGGCAATACAGTCACAGTTGACTCTTTGTTTCTGCTTTTTGTGTTTGTCAACTTTAGGTCATCATTTCAGTTTCTAGCTGCTTGATTGTTGCTTGATTTGACTTCATGAAGTATTATTTATTTCACATTTGCTTCTCTACCATAAACCTCAATAAAACCTAAACTGGATCCTGCCTCATTTCCTCTCTTCTGACTGATAGTGGCAGCCTCTGAACTGCCCTCTAGTGTCCATGAACACACACAGGTAGAAAGAAGTAATCAACAGTAATGTCATGCCATAGGTAGAGATGTTTAACATTCAGAGACAATTGTGCCCTGTTATTTGATCTTCATTCCCCATAAAGCCGAACCTCAACAACTGCATTTTAAATCTAAAGCGTGAACCAGACCTCCAGCACTTCTTATTAATCAACTCTCAATGTCTAAAACATAAGTAGAAGCACCAGTAACATGAAGTAGCTGTGGCGCTGCTGTAAGATCTTTGATTTGTAGAAAGTTGAGGTTTCAAACCTGCTCTGGAGTGTGACTGTATTGCTTTTGTACATGTGTCTGCAAACCTTGATGTCAAAGATTAAGAGGGATGCAGGAGAATAGTGGGGTGGCTCCCTGCAAAGAGCTTTGCCTCACCTGTGAAAGATCAGTTGTTCAAGACTTGGGTTGGAACATGTTTCCACAAACCTTGTTGTCAAATATACAAAAAGAAGCTTGACAAATGTGGAAGTGGTGGTGGCGGCTCTGTGTAATGAACTCTGCCTCATCTGTAAGAGATCACCGGTTCAAGACTTAGTTTTGAATATGTTTCCTCAAACCTTCAAATCAAATAAAAGAAACGAAGTATGTAAAGTGTGAAGGAGTTGTGGCTGTGCGGTTAGTACATTGCCCCATCATCATGAGGTTAGAGGTTCAAGCCCCAGTGATGGTGCTTGAGCTATGTTTGGAACATGCTTTTGAATATGTTTCCTCAAACCTTCAAGTCAAATATAAGAAACAAAGTGTGTGAAGTATGAAGGAGTCGTGGCTCTGTGGGCAAGTACCTTGCCCCATCATAACGGGGTTGCAGGTTCAAGACCCGGTCATAGTCCTGGAACTAGGTTTGCTTTTGAATATGTTTCCTCAAACCTTCAAGTCAAATATAAGAAACGAAGTGTGTCAAGTGTGAAGGAGTTGTGGCTCAGCGGTTAATACCGCTCCTCCAAGATCAGGAGGTTACAGGTTCAAGACCTGCTCACAGCTCTGGAACATGTGCGAGACCCTGTGGCTGCTATCACAAGGTAGAGGAGCTGTGCTGCCTCCGGTGGCTTACTGGAACATCGGTGCAGTGTGTCACCACGGTGGATGACTTGAAGGTGTGGACAAGCCTCGGACAAAGAAAAGGAAAGTGGGGGGGATGTGAGAGAGTGTCCCCCCACAAGCTGCGGACAAGGCTCGGACAAAAAAGGAGAGTGGGGGGGATGTGAGAGAGTGTCCCCCCACAAGCTGCGGACAAGGCTCGGACAAAAAAGGAGAGTGTGAGGGAGTGTCCCCCCCGCCCTTCCAGAACAATGTCCAGCAGCGGTTATCGACAAGAAAGCTTCCTTTTTGTGTATTATATATAAAATTCTTCTTCTAAGAAGCATCTTTACCAAGAATTAGCCACCACCTAAACCTTCCAAAGGAAGGTCACTTGGAAACTGCTCAACTTACCTCATCTGGGTTTGAACCAGCAACATTCTGCTTACGACGTCCTTTACCACTGGGCCACTCAGACAACACATCACGTCAACATCAGCAGACACCTGCAAAAAAAGAAAAGCAAAGCAAAGCAAAAGTGTAACAAGATCAGTAACATGGACATATCAACCAGCTACCTTCTGCTCATGGGGCATGTTCCATACCATTACACCACCAAGCTGCTCGCAACAAATGCACATTTCCAATGCCACCAACTCTGCTACTCAAGAACATGCAAAACAGAAAGCTGCAGTTTTACTCAATTTCTTCAACAATTTGGGTGAAACTGAAGGTCACATACGCACAGCAATAACATACAAAAGTAACATTTTCAGCTAAATGGTTAGTCATTTCTCATTGCCTTCACACTACATGCTAAAGTTAGCCACCTACCGAAAATAGGTGGCTTACCGGAACATCGGTGCAGGGTCTGTAACGGCGGTGTGTCACCACCATCGTACGGTGGTTGGCTTGGAAGGCTAGGACCAGCGCTGCATCACCACCATCGGGCTTGCAAGCTGTGGACAAGGCTCAGGCAAAGTGGGGGGGGAATTGAGGGAGTGTCCCGCCCTTCCAGAACAATGTACAGCAGCGGTTATGGAGGAGAAAAGCGTTGAAACATATTTATTTAATGAAACTGAATTTGTGCAACTTAACCACAAATGACAAGTCTAGAGCTCATCTCAGTCACCTTCCTATCACAGCCTCAGCTGGGCTTGAACCAGCAACATTCTGCTTACGGGACCTGTCCTTTACCATTGCACGACCGGACCACTCACAACTTTGGAATTTTGACATCTACATCAGCAGACACCTCCGGGGAAAAAAAGAAGTGTAACAAGATCAGTGGCATGGACAATTCAACCAGTTACCTTCTGCTCATGGGGGATGTTCCATACCATTATGCCACCAAGCTGCTCACAACAAATGCACATTTCCAATGCCACCAACTCTGCTTCTCAGGAACATGCAATACTTATCCTTGCAGAAGCAACACAGGAAGTTGCAGTTTTGCTCAATTTCAATAACTATTTGGATGAAACTGAAGGTTGCATACGCACAGCAATAACATACGAGCACAAAAGTTACCTTTTCAGCTAAACAGTCATTTCTCATTGCTTTCACACAAGTTAGCCACCTACAGTATATAAGAAACACAAATCTATTGGGTAAGTGTTGACAACAAAACTGAATTATTTCCTTTACAGCATATAGCTATTTCTCTCATTATAGTTAATCTCTACTCCATACATGTAAACTCTCATTGCTCAACAGTTCAACTAACAATCAGTCTAATCACAAATGAAACAGGTCATCGGTAATATAACATGTGGCCTGGCATACAGGAGAGAATAGATTACTGAAAATGTTTTAAGGTTTTTTCTGTGTTCTATAGTCATGCCATTTTTGTTGTTGTAACTCCCGGCTTGATTCTGAATACTTGAGATGAATTTGATTTATATTTATAGTAAGCAATCATATTCTCTGTAACAGGCGCAGTACCACCATAAACTATATAGTACAGTTTTTCTGCTGAGTGAAATTCATACTGTTTTTCACATTTGTTTTCAAATTAAAGTTGTCCAACCTGCAATTGATATTGATGGTAATAGTTATCATTTAGTGTGTCATTATGAAATGAATGGTGGATTGAACTTTCCATTAGATGACAAAGGATACTGTTTTGATGCACTCATTAGCTTTTGTAACATGAGTTCAAAGTTGAGAGTTATAGTGCATTTTGCTAAAGAAATGTGGTTTGTTAAGTATTAAGGGGTACGTGTTAACTGTTTCAAGAAATGTGCTCAAGCGATTGAGAAAAACTGTACGCATGGAGCAGCTACACTTGGTCTTAAAACAGTTGACAATGAACAACTTTGCTGATCTAGGAGAGAGTAGGCCTGATAGAAGTATTGCATTCACTACAAAGCTTTCAGAAAACTGACCCCAGGACTGTGCCCAGATTCACACCTACAATCCTTACATTCAGAGGCACAGACTTTGTCACTCAACAGCACATAACAGCCAGTCACAACCTTATAGACAAAGCAGGAATCTAACCCCAGAGCAACTCACAACTGCAATATTTAGCTACACCTGTTTTCTTTACGGACATTGTGAGTGGTGGAGTGTCAAAAATCTTTTCTACTAAGTAATGTTCTGATTTTTGGTATATGGAGTTGAATCCTAGACTGTGAGTGAAGGTTGTATGAACCATGACTAGCAACCAATGCTAGAGAGCAGAGGCATCACTACTGTGTAAAACTCCACATACAACTACACTGTGTAAAAGGATCTCAACACATTTGAGTGGAACAGCATGGAAGTAGGGTCAGAGGCAGGTAGCAGTAAATGGCTTTGATGTAACTTCCAGGCCAAAAAGACAGGTAAAAAGGGAGGCAACTCATGTAAACTCAAATCTAAAACACAATCAAACAAAACCAAAACAATTCTTTCTTACTGTAACTTGTTTGGTGAAGGCAACAACTTCTTCCAAGGCTGACTGATTGATTGGCAATCTGAGATTCAGCTGGGCTCCAACAAAGGCTGGCTGGAGGGGCGGAGCAGTGGGGTTGTGAGGCAGGAGGGATGTCATAATCCATAAACGCTCCTGGGGAGCTCAGAGGGTTATGACAATGGGTTCATGTTCTCACATCTTTGGAGAAACTAACTTCAACTAAAATATTACATTTTCTACTGAGTAACAATCTTTTGTGGAATAATTGAACTGCTGTGGGGCATTTAAACACAGTCAAAACACTGCTTTGGCTTTATTTCAATTCACATTTCTGGAAATAAAATGTAAATAGTAGTGAAAAGCACCTGCTTCCTGAGAGCATGTGTGGTGCACTACATAAATACTTGTCACTTGGTGCAGATCTTCTCTGAAATTATGGTTCAAATCCCACCTGACCTAAAGGTTACTGTAAGTTTACAATATGTCAAGAAAGTATATTGCTAAAACAGTGGGCAAGCAAGTCAAACAAGCTCTGGGATATCTCCAAGGGTTAATGCAAAGTGCAGGCCAGTAAAATGATGTATGACTGAGAATATCAAGCTTTGAATATGGGGGAGAAATAATACAGGTAATAAAGGTTTCGAGACGGCATCGTGAACATGCAGGGACCATTTTGTCAAGGCTAAGGCGGCCATCTTGGTTTATCATCATGGCATAGAGAGGGAGGAGGGGTCATACCACCACAGCCTCTTCCATTCTTGATCTGATCCATCTAGATTGACTTGAAGAAATGAACACGTGTTTGATATCATTCTTCATTCCATTCCATGCATTACAATGATCCCGGCCTCCAATGTCCACCTCTACTGTTACACATATTCACAGTCTTTTCTGATACTACTCAATTTGATATGTGCAGTGATTCAATGGTAAAGAGGGTCAGGTCTCTGTGACTCAATTCCTCACAGCAGTATCCCTAATCCACAAACACCCACCCACCCACACGCACACACAACCATGACAGCGAGGGAGAGGGTCAAGAGTTTGTGTGTGTGTGTGTGTGTGTGTGTGTGTGTGTGTATGTTTCTGTATGTGTGTGAAGTTTAGAGGGGGGAGTCATTTTGTTCCCCTTTCCAAAGCCCAAAAAGAGGAAAGATGCCGGCGGTAGATAAAACAGTGGGAAGCCCCATTCCCAGCTAAATACCTTGAAGAAAATTAACAAACATACATTTGTCTACTCCAAGGTAAGCTAGATGGCTAATATTGTCATTGTCTTGCTATGTTTGATGTGAGATTCGCAAAACTGGATTTAAAAGTTTGGGTTACTATTAACTAGTATTATTACTACTGATATTACATAACCAGTATTACCGTTACCAGCAAACTAACGTGACCCGCTGTCAAGTTTAACTTGCTAACGTTAGCTATAGGTTGGGTTGCATTTAAAGTGGGTCTCAGTGCTGGAGGCTTCACCTACGTTACGCACAGATTATATCAAGGTTGAACATGTCGTCCTAACAGGCAATTACCAACTTATTTTACTTTAATCTTTGTAGGATTTAGTGAATGGACGGCTACTCTCGAGTGTCCCAACCCTGTAGTTGCTGTCCAAGTGCCTAGCCTGACAAGGGAACATCGAGGAGGCTGTCCAACCCTGTAGTTGCTGTCCAAGTGCCTAGCCTGACAAGGGAACATCGAGGAGGCTGTCCAACCCTGTAGTTGCTGTCCAAGTGCCTAGCCTGACAAGGGAACATCGAGGAGGCTGTCCAACCCTGTAGTTGCTGTCCAAGTGCCTAGCCTGACAAGGGAACATCGAGGAGGCTGTCCAACCCTGTAGTTGCTGTCCAAGTGCCTAGCCTGACAAGGGAACATCGAGGAGGCTGTCCAACCCTGTAGTTGCTGTCCAAGTGCCTAGCCTGACAAGGGAACAGGAGGAGGCTGTCCAACCCTGTAGTTGCTGTCCAAGTGCCTAGCCTGACAAGGGAACATCGAGGAGGCTGTCCAACCCTGTAGTTGCTGTCCAAGTGCCTAGCCTGACAAGGGAACAGGAGGAGGCTGTCCAACCCTGTAGTTGCTGTCCAAGTGCGTAGCCTGACAAGGGAACATCGAGGAGGCTGTCCAAAGCCTCCAATAAAACGGTACACAAGTAACAATAATATTTCATTTATTTAAGTACATACCTCTGTGATTGTAACATGTTTTTTTTCATATACAAAGTAATAAAAAAAATAGAAGAAGATTTGCAAGATGCTGCACATGAACAGGCCTCCACCTCCAGCACCATGGAGGAAAGCCCAGTAGAAACTCAACAGTGTGTTATTCAACAGTGAAACTCAACAGTGTGTTATTCAACAGTGAAACTCAACAGTGTGTTATTCAACAGTGTGTTATTGACACTGACAATGGAGAGTGATAATCCTTGCCAGTAGCAACATTGACTGTGACTAGAAATTGCCTTAATTAAAGTTTTACACCATATACTTGTGCTGTACATTCAAATGTTCAGTGGCTCAATGCTTTCTTTGGTTAAATCAATATGATTTGATTGTTTTTATATGTATAATATGTCAGTCCAGTTATGAAATCTTTTTTGAAAACAAATATCTACTTGTGTCTCTTATCTTATTCTATAGTCTCTCACCTGGTGGCTTAGACCCCACAGCTTCCTGCCTCCAACTTCAACCTCAAGTGGGGTTTCATCAGCAATGTAGCTTATGGGTGCATCTGACATCTCTCTCAGTAGATCGTGTATGTCTGTTCCTAGTGCTTTCCTAAAACCAGAATTACATTCATAAGAGCCTGACTGATGGTGGGTATTGTCTATGGTGCTATACAGTACACAGAAAGCAAAACTTACTTCTTGTGGGTATAACTGGACATGACGGATTTCTGCTTACTTTGGCCTTGGCGACATTACACCACATTAAGCACTGGTTGGCCAGTTATTTTTTTACCTCTGGCTTTGTGCCACTGTTGAGGTTGGCTTGTGGAGGAGATGTGGTCCAGGGTGGTCATCAGGCCCACAACATGAGAACAATAACCTGGTGGCCTGAGAACCAGCCCTGCATCAGTACCACTGGTCGTCTGTTTGGGAAATCAGCTCATTACAGTGACTTCTCTTGGGTTGTGAAATGCTTTTGTCAGCATTTATACATAATTATTCCTTGGGCAACAATGTTATCTAACGTTGATGTTACAATTATTTGTGCTACGGTGACCATTAATATGACTAACTTGCTACTCCTAGCTAGATAGGTACCTCTAGTATTAGCTTGTTACGTCGGGGCACTTGTAGGCTTCACTTTAACAGGTGACTTTCTGCTGAAGTTGATAGGATGATGTTGACTGATAAAAGATTTAATAATAACTATATAAACAGAACTTACCCGGCAGTGCAAGAGCATGACTGGTCCACAAGGCTGTGCTGGTCGCATGTTAGGATGAGCTGATGGGGTTTCTCATTTGATTGAGATCTGTATGCTTTTGCTTCAATTATTGTTGTGTCCCCTTCCTTGTTGACTTGAATATTCTGAATATATCCCTCCACTTCATATTGCAATCCCTTTTACTTCGATCTGAAGGACATCGCGGAGGTATGACTCCAAAAAGAATGACTTCTACTGAGCGGTAATGTGCTACTTTTCCCCTCCATGCTTGGCTGTTTACAGTAGTTCCCGCTTCAAAAGAACCGCAGCTTGACAGGCATAGCAACAGTAACTAAGGTGGGCGGGGGCTTTGGGGAAAGGTCAAATTGACCTTGAGCTAATAAACCTCATAATTAACTGTCCATGCAGGTTTGACTCTGATGGGGCTGAAAGACTAGACTGTTGATTCATAATTGGCAAAAAAATAAATGACCATCATTTCTCACACAAGGCCCTTGTGCTTCAGTATGCCGTTTTCTGTTATGAGGTCCAATTAGCAGAACCCTTTTCACTCATCGCTACTGTTGCAGTGTTACTTTAACTCAAAAACTTACACAAAAAAATATAAAATTACCAAAAGGACGGTGCAAATCTCCAATGCAAACAATTTATTAGGGGGGGGGGGGGGGTGTAAGGGAAAAATAATTCCTCATAGGCCAAAAAGTAAGTATTAAATAGGGTGAAGGAGCTGGGTGGGGGAAGTCAAGAGAGTTCTCTCAACTCTTGGAGGTTACAAATGACTAACTCACCTTCCTTGTTAAAGGAGTAGGAGCTTTACATCAACAAGCTATGGAGACTGAAGGGACCGACTCCCAGACACAGATTAAGCAAAGTCCTGGAATACGTAAATCACACCTTCAGTGGAGACTATTGAAAAAGCTTTCAACATATTCACTGTTGTATTGTGTTTGTTGTGTTGTGCTGTGAGTTGTGAGAATGGTCGGATGGGGGGAAGGTCATGTTGAGAAGTGTATGTTGTGAGAATGGATTATGGAGAGATTGATTCAGAGTGTTTGTCTGCTTTTCAAGTCTAAGTGTGCTTGTGCATTATGTGTAAAGAAAATGGAATTCTATGAAAAATGTAAATGCATTTCAGTCTATGACCAGGCTTATTCTACGTCCAGGAATCCAGCCCATGAGAAATAGGTATTAAATCCTCACAGCTCACTTTCCTACTTCAAGGAGTAAAACTGAAGGGTTTAATTGTTGTAATTTTTTTTCAAGGGCATTTGGGTATGAGGAATTGAAAAGGGGGGTGTTTTTTTTTTGTCTTCAAAATGAATAAAAAGGGAATTATAGAGAGAGGGTGGGGGGGGGGGGGGGTAGAGGAGATGAACTAGTCCTCGTCCTCCCTGGAGACCCCACAGCTGCAGGTCACACCACGCTTCAGGGCCTTCAGCACTCTTCTGAGGAAGCAGCGCATTCCCTTCTTCTTCTTTTTCTCCTCTTTGCCTGACAAGCAGATGAAAAGATGTTACTTCTCATATAACAAGGGACTCATTTACATGTGCCAGAGGAATGACTGCAAAGATGAACCATCCAGTCAAAACGTGTCATTTTCCAGTGAAGACATTACCACTAGGTATACTCACTCTTAGAGAGAGAGTCCACAGCCATCTCCACCTCTGGCATGTCTGAGGTGTCCCCAACAACTATGCTCAAACTTGACTGTCAATGGAAGTCAAAGAGACAGATAACTATACATTCAATTGTGATCATTCTGGTGCAGATCAATCAATTTGAAAACAAGATGAAGTATTCATATAACAATGTAAACCTCATGAGGGTACAGGTATAGTATAGGCTTGTCTTACCTTTCTGCCAGTGATCTGATTATTCCCCTGAGGCCCTGTTTTGAGCCTGGAAGAATCTGCCTCCTCCACCTGGTTGGTGTGGCTGTCTGCATCAATGTTGGTGTTGATCATGCTAATGACATCCTCACCAATAGTGGATTCCCTCTGGTAGGCCTTCAGTTCTTTGATAAGCTCCTCTGGTAGGGCACGAATGAGCCACTGGCTTTTACTCACCATGGCAAAATGAATAGCCTCCTGTGAACCAGCGGCCGACAGCATGGTGGAGTGGATATTGGTGGCCATCAGGTCCAGCACAGCCTTTGGGGTGGGGTCTTCAGTGTCCACCACCATGACCTCAGGATCCCTGCTCAGGAGGTCGTGGGTCACGTCAATGACTTCCAGAGTGAGGAGGTTGAGGTCTGTGCGGGTAAAAACCCGGGGATCGAAGGTGTGAACATTCCCACCATTCTGACTCATCCGCACCAATACGTGATTGACAAGGTCATCCAGCTGACCAATATCAAACTCCCTCTTAGTTGGTCGTGTTGGGGTCTCTGCTCTGGTGACATCACTAATAACTATGGACCCTGGCGTCTGGATTATCTTAGGGGACTGGCTTAGTGGTGAGTCCAAGACTCCCTTCACCACATAACGCACTATATCCTTCCCCAGCTTCGGGGCTTTGTGCGACAACATTTCCTGCAGGGCCTCCTCTGTCCCATAACGCTGCAGAAGCTTTTTCTGGACCACAAGCACCAGCTGAAACACCTCTGTGGCCCCAAGGCAGACGTTGGCCTTGCTCCACTTGGTGGTGACCCTCACCCACATTGTGTTCTTCAGCTTCTTGAACACATCATCCACAAGGTTCCAGTCCTGCACCTTCAGGTGGCTTAGCTGTGAGAACAGCCTGACAAACACATCCCTGACTGTGTCCTCATGGACAGTGATAACCACAGGGTCTGTAGTTTTGTCCCCTGCTGAGGCACACCGACTCTTCAAGGCGGCCTTGTTGTCGTAATGTGTCTTCAGACAGATGTCAGAGGACAGCGGGCGGGTGGAGACTGTGAGGTCAACTGCTCTAAATGAGCCAATGGAGCTGGTGGCGGAACCCAGGCTGGATACTGGGGACTCAGCTATAAGCTTGTTGACCTCCCTGCCCACAGTAGTTCTGATGACATGGGTAACCTCCTTGCTGCCATGGCACAGGGCATGCCTGAGAGCATCGGGGGAGCCCATGCGCTTTTCCAGTTCCCTTCGGAGGGAGCTCACTATCCTCACACTGGATGGCCGCGAGAAGAGAACTTGAAGCTCCTTAGTGGTGTCCAAAGCAGACGCTGCATTAGCGTCACCTGACACGTCCCGTAGGATGGACACCACCATATCCATGGCCACGTCTGAGAGTGGCGTCGCTGTCATCGTGTCTGAGGGAGAGCCGTCTTCTGACTCTGGCTCGATCCCCTGCAGGAGTTTGGTGATGATGTCTATCACAACATCAGGCGTGTTGTGCAATCTAGTCTGGTCACACTCCATCTTAATCATCTCCTTCTTGATCACGTTACTCGTATCAGCAGCATCTGATGGGTCCATGTTGACGGCCTTACAGGCTCTGTCACACACGTGGCTCTCCTTCCATTTACATGATTTTACAGTAATGGAATTGCTTGGTTTTCCTGTTGGTGCATCCAGGTGCAGAGTTCCCATGATGGTCTTAACCAGTAGAGGACACAGCATCAGTACCAGGTCATACTGGTGTTCCAGATCCTCAGAGAGCTTGGTCTCGCTGGTGCAGAGCTCAGGGAGGCCCAGGCCCTGGAGAAGCAGCTTCATGGCCAGTTTACCAACCACCCCCTCCAGAAGTTGGTATGTGGGGCTGGAGACCCTGAGCTGCTCATCACTGGCGGTGGAGGGGCAGGGGGACTCCTCCTGCTTGTGAGACCCTCTGTGTGGGAGACTACCCTCAGCAGAGAGCTCCTCCACTGCAACTTTATGGACAATCACGTCCACGTTGTTGGTGTGGGGTCCAATGAGAAGTCTCTGATAAGAAGGGTCCGTCACTTGTTGGAACATTTCTTTCCCCATTTTAAGGCTTTGGGCTCTGTCTCCATATGTATTCTCCAGGAGAGACAAGACGGATTCTGACAGTGGATCACGGAACTCCTGGAGCTCCAGTCCACTCTCAACTTCACATGGGGTGAGGCTGCAGCTGATCTGAGAGCTGCAATACAACATCAGCTCTCTCTTTGACTCCATCTTGTCCTGGAGGTTAGGGTAAAGCACCTCAACGATGGAGTCAGTGAGCTGCTTGTCTGAAAAAGCAGGGAAATCTCCACCCAGGCCCTGTAACACAGTCTCCTCCTTGTTCTTCCTCAAGATCTCCTTCACTGCCTCACTCAGGTCAGGAGCTGACGCAACATGCCCAGAAGGTGGCGCCAGAGAAACAGAAATGGTCTCCTGGCTCAAGAGGCACTTCAGCTTACGAACCACAGTTGTAACCATTTGTTTCTTCACGCTCAGCACATCCGGTGTCAGAGTAGCTGTTTCGAGGTTGGACGGTGACTGAGCTCTGGCCAAGGAGATGGAGCATCTCAGTTTGTTGTCCATTTGCTCTGACTCACCAGAGCAAGAAAGCTCAGCCAGTTTCAGGAGAACTGAGTCGATCAAATCCAGAGCCATAATGGATGATGACGTTGAAGCTGCAGACATCTTAGATTTAGCCCTGTCGATGATGTCGCTCACAGGCTTGATGGAAGAGCCCAGGCATTTGGACCTGAGGCTCTCAAAGACCACTCTGACTCTCTCTTCCCACTGGCCCTTTTGACTGACATCTACACAGGACTTTACAGCACGGATGGCTGCAAGCACAGGGGAGCCCTGAGGTGATGTGAGGGAGAGGGAAGGCTCAGATGTAGTCCCTTCCAGGCGCCTCTGCATCAGCTCCACCATCTCCAGGGCTCTGGCCCTGTCCTGTGGGGAGATGGCCCTGTCTACAGCTGGGAGGAGGTCCTCCTCACTGCCCAGCTTGTCTCTGAGCCCCAACAGAGTAGCACTGAGGACCCTCTTGTCCCGGGGTGACACCCTGCTCAGAGCAGAGCCGGGGCAGCTATTGGTGTCCTGTAGTGGGGACATCGCCCCCTGGAGGTTGGAGGGGGAAGTATGTGGGGTCCCAGCACCAGAGAGGTCACTCCCACTGTCGTCACTCCCATTCCGCACGGCCAACAGGATGGAGTCAATGATCTCGTCTCCATAAGCCTCCAAGTCCTTTATCATGATATAGTCCATCGGCATGGCAATGACCCCAGTGCGCCCTCCCAGGAGCTTACATGAGGTCTCTGATTCACTGCGGAGGGGTCCGACAGAGATGCATTGCAATGTCTCATTGGACAAGGAGGAGGAGGACTGGCCAGAAGAGCGATGGTCAACCAGGAGTTCCTCGTCCAACATAAGGGGTGAAGACAGGACCCTCTCCATGTTGAGGACAGAGATGACTTCATCCAGGGTGAAATCCACCAAATCATTGCTCGGAAGGCTGCACCTAGACTGGCAGAAGAACAGCATGGTCGGGTTAGGGGTGTCCCTGGGAGAGAGGGAGGCATCTGTAGGAGATGGAGTGTCCCTTGTAGGAGTTGGGGTGTCTCTGCCATGAGATGGGAGGTCCCATGTAAGATTTGGGGTGTCTCTGGTGGGAGAGAGGGAGGCATCTGTAGGAGATGGAGTGTCCCTTGTAGGAGTTGGGGTGTCTCTGGTGGGAGATGGGAGGTCCCATGTAGGAGTTGGGGTGTCTCTGCCATGAGATGGGAGGTCCCATGTAGGAGTTGGGGTGTCTCTGGTGGGAGAGAGGGAGGCATCTGTTGGAGATGGAGTGTCCCTTGTAGGAGTTGGGGTGTCTCTGCCATGAGATGGGATGTCCCATGTAGGAGTTGGGGTGTCTCTGCCAAAAGATTGGGTGTCCCATGTAAGATTTGGGGTGTCTCTGGTGGGAGAGAGGGAGGCATCTGTTGGAGATGGAGTTTCCCTTGTAGGAGTTGGGCTGTCTCTGTCTCTGGTGGGGGTAGTGGTGTTCACCCTAGGAGAGAGGGTGTTGGTAGGGCTGTCTCTGTCTCTGGTGGGGGTAGTGGTGTTCACCCTAGGAGAGAGGGTGTTGGTAGGGCTGTCTCTGTCTCTGGTGGGGGTAGTGGTGTTCACCCTAGGAGAGAGGGTGTTGGTAGGGCTGTCTCTGTCTCTGGTGGGGGTAGTGGTGTTCACCCTAGGAGAGAGGGTGTTGGTAGGGCTGTCTTTGGTGTGAGCAGAGCTGACTCTCATGGGAGATGAGGAGGCCTTAATAGGAGTAGGCGAGTATCCGCTGCAAGGAGTTGAACCCTCCTCAATCTTCACATCCAACACTGACCCCTGCACTATGTTGACTGACTTGCAGATGATGCTGTAGACCAGGCCCTCAGCCCTCTCAAAGATGGAGGGGAGAGACACCTCTGAGGACACGTCTGTGGCTCTCTCTGTCTGGCCATCCTGATCAGGGCTGAGGCGTGGAGAGGCCTTTGTAGAGAGCTGGACCGGGCTGAGAGAGATGGTGGTGGCTGGGTCCGATGGATCGCTGGCGGGGAGGATGCTCTCCGAGAACTTGGTCCCTCTCCGCCAAGCGAACTCAGCCAGAGCGGGGATGAGGTGGCAACTGACCTCGTCCACTAAAGAGCACTTTATGCTCCCAATGACAGTCAGCAGATCCTTAACAGTTAACTGTGATATACAAAGAGGTTTGTAAACAACATAGAGGACAGAAGAAGACGTGTGAAAACAACATCGAGGTACGGAGGAGAGGTAAACAAAAACAACACAGAGGTACAGAGGAGAGGTAAACATGAATAACATTCATTACAACTGCAGTGACAGATACCTATATGGATCAATACATTTCCCAATCATTCAACACAAATGCAAACTCCCAACACAAGACATTCAACTCATATCTAAATGTCACTTAAATTACAATTGATGAATGATCACAATAATATCCACAACACTGGCTTTTGGGAGTTGTAGCAGATGGTAATGTGTTCTCCAAGACAATCAACTTCCTAGACATTTTATACCTTCCAGAAACGCTAATATCAGCCATAGGCTTATGGTGAAAACAAAGCAGTTTTGGGCACCTATTTCTCAGCAGAGACACAGCCAAAGACCTGGAAAAGTCTCTCTCCAAAGAGAGTGAGAGTTGGGATCATGTTAATGACAGAATGACTTACCACAGAAGCATGTCTGGTAGAGGGGGCTGAGCTGACAGTCTCAGCAGAAGAAGCAGTCCCTGGCAGGTAGGTCATGACAGAAGGAATCCTGGGTTTTCGGAGGAACTCAGAGATCAGTTCACTGGTGGAGGAAGAGTCTGGGTCCTGAGATCTCTGTGTGGGAGAGAGGAGGGGAAGAGAGTCAGAATGAGAATGGGAGGGAGAGAGGGAGGAAGGTAGGTAGAGAGATAAAGAGAGAGAGAGAGTCTGTGTGTGTGAGAGTCAGAAAAAGAGAGAGAGAGAATGAAAGAGAGGGAGTGAGAGAGGAGGCAACACTGTAGAAACAGAGAGAGAAAGAACAGAAGGACAGGTAAACATACACCAATAGAGATGTAGTGTGATCCAACTGGTGATCAGTACCAGTTGTGAGTGGCGTCTCCTTACCTGTCCAACCAGAGCCCAGGGGATCCTCTGCTCCAGCCTCCTCTCCCTGCACACCTCCCTCTCTAGCTCCTCCAGCTTCAGACGCCGCCTCACCTCCCACGACTGGAGAGAAGAAGAGCAGAATAACATATGGTGATGTCAGAGGAAGGCTCACAATCATATAGGTTTTCATTTAGCTAGGTTACTCTCATTGAGAGGACATTTCAAGAGAGACCTGGCGAAACTAGGTTATCTGTTTTAAAATAACATAAAAAGGATTTTGATAATCTCTTACAGCCCCAATATAACCCCAAAGTCAAACTCAGCCTATGTTCACACTAGAAAGGGTGTCAATGACAGTTCAGGATATGAGTTTCCATCTTCCTTACCAGTTCAGCCAGATAGAGGTTCTTATCGTCCATCAACTCCTTCTGAAACCTTCACACACAACAGAACATACATCATTATTACATCTCTCTACTTCCCTACTGCTCAAACTATCGACTCGAAGCTATCTATCTGGCCAGCTGTCACTGAGACACTTCAATATGGTTCAACACTTGTGATTATATTTGGAAGTAAATTGGGGATAAAAGTGAGACTCACCTCATCCTGAAAGATTTCCGTCCCTTGGCGATAAGCCACTCTCTCATGTCCACCACGGAGATGTTGTCTGAAACACCTCCCTGCTCCTGCAGCACCAGAAACTCTCTCAGCAGCCGCTTCTACAAGACAGAGAGAGAGGGCGGGGCGGGGGTGGGGGGTGGGGGGCATGAGCAACAGCCAATGCATGCACAGTCAACATCTAAATGGCATTAAGAGGTGTATCTACAGTAACAGTTTAGCTTTGTATTTTCATAGGTGTGTGATGAAGGTAAACCGCTCTAACCTGATTGCTGTAGTACTGCTTCTCCCACTGCAGCTGGACCGATTTAATATAATTTCCATAGTGATTGTACTCCTTCAGAGTACACAGCACCTGAAACACAGGAGCCATATATGAGCAATTCTAGAGGGTAAATGCTAAGTGGGATCCTTGGGACGATCCTAAACCTTAACCATAAGTCTAACCTAACCTTAACCTTAACCCAAATCATTTTAAATCTCAACTTCAATGGGGTGACGCCAGGGTCAGGCTGTCCCAAGCATCCCACTTAGCATTTACCTATTCAAGAGACAGTATGGTTGTGGATCATTGCACTCGCTGTACTGTAAGTGTCTTTGGAAAAATGCATCAGCTAAATGGCATTATGAATGTACAGGAGGGTTGGGGGTTTGGGTCCAACCTTCTCATCAGCTGTGATGAGGCCCTTCTTCACCAGGCACCTCTTCCTCTCTGGCTGGTGGAAGAAGCCCCTCAGGTGCTTGTCATGGAGGGGGTTGTAGCTGCTGTCCATCACCCTCATATTGGGGTCCGACAGGTCGAACTCTGGCGTCTCCTGGTGGAGCTGGAGGAGAAGTTCAATGATTTTAATCAGGCATGTCTTATAGTCACTAAAACAGTGGATATGTTTTAAATCCAATCCAATCCAATGCAAATCTAAATCCAATACAGCTGTGTAGTCATCAGGGGAGGCTGGTGGAGGTAGGAATCGGAGGATGGGGTCATTGTAATGCATGGAATGGACATGTGTGACAGAGAAGATCTTAACATGGCGTTGGATCTGTGATCCTGTATCATATCACTCACCTGCTCCCCCAGTTTCCCCCTGTAGAGGGCCACCTCTGGGACAGGCTCTAGGGCCTGCTTCTGGTCACATGACTCCTAGAGAGAGAGAGAGAGATTTTAATCTAACTGTCATCAGATTCATATTACAAAACATGTAATTTATTCACACCAATCAATCACAGAAAACAATTGCATGCCATTATCCATTTCAGAATAATATAGCCTTTAACAAACTAATTACTCACATTCTCTTCCTTTCCATCTCTACTTTCCATTTTAGAGACTTCCTCCTGAAGTGAAAGTCAAACTGTGACACAAACTACCCAAAACGCATAACATGTCGATTGCGATGATGTCATAATACAATTGCGTCACTGAAATTCAAGCCTGTGCAATGAACGCACTCCCGCGACTCAGTCCCTACAGCTAAGCAATACCCTGTCAATATGCATCTCTACAATATCATTAACCTGTACCAAATGCATTGGAAAGTGTATTCTGTCACTAAGTAGTGAAATTCATCTTGGAGCATAACATAAAGAGGACATAAACAGCAGCTTTAATATGCATGCAAGGTTGAAATACCCGCCCCAGACGCACGGCACTACTCCCGCTGAACGGCCTTTATGATACGGACAATCACACCAGTTACACCGCCTAATAGGTCGTCAGTCAACCCAGTGAATGGCCCATATATAGGGCCCATATTCAATCAATGCAGGTACAGACAAAGCGCACTGCAGGTTTAGCAGGCTAAAATGTTTTATAGTATTTGGTATGTGTTTTTTAGGCTACGTTTGTATTATCCGTAGGCTACAGTGTGTTTCGACCTTCGAGTAAAATTCTCTATACATTCAAATAAACGTAAAGTCAATGCAGTAAGGAAAGGTGAGGCCAGCCAATGTAGGCCTAATGTTTGTGAGAAGACCGTTTTAATGCGGACAACATCCCCCAAAATAACAGGCTGAACACGCTCTGCGGTTTTCCTTTATCTGCAATTGATGTACGGCCAACAGGACACGGCCACATGGACCGGTCGCCTTTAGAAACACACAGTTCAGGTCAGTTTTGCGGTTTCCCTGTAGGCCTATACGTTAAGGGTTTAAGATTGAGCGAAGGGTCATCTCGAAGATTTATTCATTGCAGGGTTTAAATGATAAACGACTCAATAGACCAACATTTCTGTTCACTAACTCTACATACTAATCAACATCCATCATAATAAAGTGCAAGATTGAACAATTGACTCACATTCTCCTCGTTGCCGTCTCTGTTTTCCATTAGGCTTTGTCCAAAAGAGGTCTATCGAGAGAACGCCATAACTTTCGCAATTATGAAAGTCAAACTGAGCCACAAAGTGTCTCAAATGTCGTCTGTGCCCTAAACGCAGACATGTACACTTGTGATGTCACAATTGCGCCACTGTGAAACGTATGGCTACGAAACGCTTTCCCGTTACAACATCGCCATACCGTATCAATTCATATGTATCTCAGTTGTACATACAATATATAATAAACTGTACCAAATGCATTATATAGTGTATTACGTCCCTGTTATATAGTTATATAGTGTATTACGCCCCCCCCCCCCCCCCCCCCCCCCCCCCAGATACTACGTCTAGGGATATAAAAGGGGGGAGAAACGTAACGTACAGTATCTGTATATGCTGCTGAGACCCGGTGGTCTGTATATGCGGTGGTAGTGCAACGACTGAGTAAAATACAAACAAGACAGATTTATTAGTAATACATACAACACACAACCAGACAACACGGGGGAAACATAGAGAGGGAACTAAGGGGAGGACGGCGCCAAATAAATAACATAACAGTCCCCTAAATAGAGGAATTCATCTTGGAGTGCAGCGTGAATAAACAACACATACACAGCAGCTTCAATATTGATGGGTTGACGAGGTTTATGCCCTGACATCAATACATGTTCAACACAGTTCCACAAATCCACAGTTTCCAGTGCTATTACGAATGTGTCAGACTTTCTGCTTGTCCGCACAAGAGAGTTTTAGAGTTATTTTAATAATATATTCATTCAGGGAGAAAAAGTATGTTTGTAAAGATTGACAGTGGCTTCTTGGCGTGTTGTCACTGGGTTAGGCAGGTCTATAGACCTAACCTAGGCCTACTCTATGACCTAACCTAGGCCTACTCTATGCTCCGACTATGATGGATGGAGACCCAGAGGCCCTGGTTACACCTGGTAGGTATCCTGATTGATGTGTGTCAGAGAAAATATCTGCAAGGACAATGTGTTCACTATGATGTCACGTGTGTCTATGGTTGTGTCTACTGTAGACACTGCTAACAAGTGTTAGAGCTCAGAGACCTCCTAGTCCATACACACCTCCTCAGAGTAGAAAGGAGAAGCGGGGCCCGGCACAGGGGAAGAAGGAGAGAGAGATGTGGCCCTCCTCGACACACGCAGCTCTTTGCTACACGTTGTACAGCAAATGGGAGGCGTTGACCGAGTCAGTTACAAAGAACTGTTGGTGAAGATTTACTTCTGCCTTCAGACAAGTTGACTCAACATTCCAGTTGTCTGACCAGACATTGACCTTGTCCTGGACCAGCAGACAACCGTGACTGTTGAACCCTGCCTAGAACTTGTCCTGGACCAGCAGACAACCGTGACTGTTGAACCCTGCCTAGAACTTGTCCTGGACCAGCAGACAACCGTGACTGTTGAACCCTGCCTAGAACTTGTCCTGGACCAGCAGACAACTGTTACTGGGTCCTCCAGGACCCTCGCTGGTCAGACCACTCTCTACGCCCAGGCAGCACACACACACACACACACACACACACACACACACACACACACACACACACACACACACACACACACACACACACACACACACAGTATAATATAATACAGAATGTTCCATAGACATCCCTTCCTGAAGATGCTTGGGACTAGGGTCAGGGTTATGGTTAAAGTGTTATCAGTCATGGTAAAGTTATTATTCTGATATTATTTTGATGATTATTTTATTTCCTCGACACACATTTAATCGGTGAACAAATGAATTTACGAGGAGAGTTTGAGACTGTTCTATCATTCACCTGACGATAGCGCCACCTGCTGGCCTGACTGTGTCAGTGAAGACTCCTGTAATAATAATAATAATAATAATAATAATAATACATGTTATGTTTCTATAGCACCTTTTTAAAACAGTGTTACAAAGTGCTTTACAGATGTGCAGATAAAACAGATATGCAATTAAAAACAAAAAATCAAAGTTGGAAACCGGTCAAACTGGGTCTGAGGCAGTGACGTTGCTTGGTTACAGTCGCTAAGGTAGTCCCGTCAGCCCTGTGAGGCTAGCTAGCTCGCTAGCTGCTTTAGCTCTCTGAGCTACCTCATACCTCCTCATACCTGCTTTTTAACTTATTAAAGGACATATACACTGGTTTGTCGTAAAGCGGCATAGCCGACAAACGGTTTTTCGCACTGGCATGCCAGGTAAGGTTGCCTTAGCTAGCTCGTACCGTTGCGAAGGATGTTTGTGTAGCTAGATGCTAGGTTGACACACTAGCGAACTCGGAAGTTGACTTTAGTTGATTTATTTATGTATTATTTTTTAGCCGGACTATGAACTCACCTAGAGTGGAATGTCAACTACCTAGCTAGCTAAAGCTGTTGTCTTCCTTCTTCCTGTCAACAGGTGTTTTGTTCGGAAATGTCTCCGCTGCCAAGCAAAACAGCAGTTTGGGAAATTTCAAATATCCCAAATAATACGTGCAAAATAGTGTCCATGTACCTGTCAGGTCGTGTTATCATTCCACTTCCTTCATAGTACTGGTAGATATCAAACTAAGTCGACCTCGTCCTTCCCGTCAGCTGTGGGGCTGTAGTTCAACCTTGGCCGCAGTGCGGTGGTTCAGGGTGAGGGTTGCTGGTCCAGTCACTAACCCTAACCCTCAGTCTCAGCTACAGACCTCCACATTCCAGCTGGAAAGGTGTTCCTGGAACCTTGTGGAGCAGTTTGGGAAGAAACAGAAGTTAATTTAGTTTGATTAAGAACGATCAAACTGTGGCCATTGAGTGTGGGCCTAATTGATGGTTAGTCAGTGGCTTAGGGTTAGTTAGTGTAAAGGTTAGGGTTAGTTAGTGTAAAGGTTAGGGTTAGTTAGTGTAAGGGTTAGTGTTAGGGTTAGTTAGGGTTAGGGTTAGTTAGTGTAAAGGTTAGGGTTAGTTAGTGTAAGGGTTAGTGTTAGGGTTAGTTAGGGTTAGGGTTAGTTAGTGTAAAGGTTAGGGTTAGTTAGTGTAAGGGTTAGTGTTAGGGTTAGGGTTAGTTAGTGTAAAGGTTAGTGTTAGAGTTGGTTCGGGTTAGTTAGTGTTAGTGTTCAGGTTAATTAGTGTTAGGTTAGGGGTAGTTAGTGGTAGGTCTACACCGTCCAATTATTTAGGTTAGGGTTAGGGTCTCTACAGTGTGTGTGTGTGTGTGTGTGTGTGTGTGTGTGTGTGTGTGTGTGTGTGTGTGTTTCTCTACAGTATCAGTTGTTGATTCTATGTTTCTGATGGGGTCAGTTGTTGGTTCTGTGTGTGTGTGTGTGTGTGTGTGTGTGTGTGTGTGTGTGTGTGTGTGTGTGTGTGTGTGTGTGTGTGTGGTTTTGATGCATCTGTGGTCATGTGATCTGGTCCCCAGCTGTGAGCCATGTTGAACCCTCCAGAGCTGCAGGGAGAGGTGGACCACTCCTTCTTCGACAGCGACCATGATGAAGAGGAGGAGGAGGATGAAGATAGGAGCGTCACGGAGCAGGGGGGGAGGAGTGGGGAGGCTGTGGAGGCTGTGGAGGCTGCCAGGTACAGAAAGCTGGCTGCTCCACACACACAGGCCAGGGGGACAGGTACTGTGATACCCCTGCAGAGCAGAGAGGAGGACAAGAAAGAGAAGGATGAGAAGGAGGAGGAGATGAAAGAGAAGCAGAAGGATGAGAAGGAGGAGAAGAAAGAGAGGCAGAAGGAGGAGGAGGAGGAGGGGGGCCGTAGGAGCCCCAGCCGTGGCTCTGTGTCATCAAGCGTCTCCTCTGTCAAACCCCAGGTGAGGACCAGTGAGTTTGACTACAGGTGAGGACCAGAGAGGTTGACTACAGGTGAGGACCAGAGAGGTTGACTACAGGTGAGGACCAGAGAGGTTGACTACAGGTGAGGACCAGAGAGGTTGACTACAGGTGAGGACCAGTGAGTTTGACTACAGGTGAGGACCAGAGAGGTTGACTACAGGTGAGGACCAGTGAGTTTGACTACAGGTGAGGACCAGAGAGGTTGACTACAGGTGAGGACCAGTGAGTTTGACTACAGGTGAGGACCAGAGAGGTTGACTACAGGTGAGGACCAGAGAGGTTGACTACAGGTGAGGACCAGAGAGGTTGACTACAGGTGAGGACCAGAGAGGTTGACTACAGGTGAGGACCAGAGAGGTTGACTACAGGTGAGGACCAGAGAGGTTGACTACAGGTGAGGACCAGAGAGGTTGACTACAGGTGAGGACCAGAGAGGTTGACTACAGGTGAGGACCAGTGAGTTTGACTACAGGTGAGGACCAGAGAGGTTGACTACAGGTGAGGACCAGTGAGTTTGACTACAGGTGAGGACCTGTAGTTGGTGGTGTTTTAGGGTCAGGTTCATCTCCATGGATACTCAGAGAGTTGGTGGTGTTTCAGGCAACAAGGGTCTGTCTGGAATAGACACGTTATTGTAGCTAACAGCAGTAATGACACAATCCAAACTGCCTGTGGCTGGTCACTTGTTATTCCACTTCCAACCACAAGAGGACAGTAGACACTGAATTAACAGCTGCTCAGGGTCCGTCAGAGGAATGAGTCAAGGTTTTGTTTGGGAAGTAAACTGAATGCTGCAATGAATGAATGAAGAGGACTGTGTCTCTGTAGTAGACTGACCATGACCCTAACCCTAACCCTAACCCTAACCCTAACCCTAACCCTGCATCACACATTCACTGAAACCATTTCAGATTCATTGTATCTTCCATCCAATCAAACCCAACTTTATTTATACACATTTCATTCATGAAGCAAACTTCACAGAACAGAAAGAATAAACCCAGGCAGAATGAGACGGTAAGAAAAGAGGATCTAGATGCCATGGAGGTTGGGACAGACGTGAGGACCGGGGAGTATCTGGGGACCATGATCCATCCCCTTCGCCAGAGCCCCTGGGGGGGGGTTTAACTCCTGAAGCTGCTGTTTCCCTGACGTTTGGTCCATGCAAATATCACAGATGTGTGTAACTGTCATTAGGACAGCGGTTTTTAGTTCTGACGTTTGTGTTTCTATATGGAACTGTTGTACTGTATGTGTCTGTAGTTTGTTCAATGTTGTGTGTGTGTGTGTGTGTGTAAGTTGTTTTGTCTGCTGCTGTCGAAACAGGTCAGGTAAAATAAAAAAAAACGTAAAAGTTTTACTCCTGAAACTGCTGTTTCCATGTCTGTCAGGAGGAGGAGGAGGGGGAGGGGGAGGGGCTCCCCGCAGGCGCCCGCTCTAGCCACTCCCACACGGAGTCATCACCAGACGACAGGGAGGATGATGATGATGATGAGGATGATGAGGATGGCTACCACCAGAGCCAGGACGAGAGTGATGAAGAGGAAAGGAGGACACGGCCGCACGCCATGCCCAGGAAGACCAGCAGGAAGTCCCGCCCCCGCAGCCGGAACACCACTTCCTCTGAGACGGAGACGGACAGTTCATCAGACAGCAGCAGCAGCGTGGAGAGCTCCTCCCCCTCCTCCGCTTCCCCCTCCCCCCCGGCCTCCCCCCAGCCCCAGCCCCAGGCGTCGTCCTCCCCCTCCCCCAGACGGAGGGCCAGGTTGGGCTTGGCTGGGGGCTGTCAGAGACCCCCCTCCCCCAGGGAGGGGGAGGGAGGGAGGGAGGGGGAGGCGTCAGAGGACACTGTGACCGACGTCACCCCCCTCTCCACCCCTGACATCAGCCCCGCCCACTCCCTCCCTCCCTCCCTCCCCATGGAGCCTGAGACAGGGGGAGGGAGGGAGGGAGGGGGAGGCAACCCACAGTCCACTAACAGCAACAGGATGGAGATGGAGGAGATGGAGGAGGAGGAGGAGGACCCAGACTTGGAAGAAAGTGAGTAGAGTAGACGTGTGTGTGTGTGTGTGTGTGTGTGTGTGAGAGAGTGAGTGAGTGCTTTTGTGAGTGTGTGTGTGTGAGAGCCATGTGAGGTCTGTGTTTACTTCCTAAAAAAGTCTCATACCGCGTTAAAATACGTCGGACGAGAGTTTTTGCACTCTGACCTGCTC
>NC_139675.1:422277-432277 GCF_951799395.1 Argentina silus
GTGTGTGTGTGTGTATATGAAACAAACTACTGTCCCACACAATAACGTTCCACACGAGACTGGAGGTAACTGGTGAGTCCCAACAAAGTACCTCACACACACACACACACACACACGCAACACATACACACACACACACACACACACACACAGACACACATATACACACACACACACACACACAGACAGACAGCAGCATTCATGTGTGTGTTGCAGGTGTTGCCGGTGCCAAGGTTGTAAGATGGCTGCTGATGGAACCTCGGGCTCCAGAGGCTAACGGGGTCGCTGCCAAACCTGCTATTGTTACTGCTGGAGGGGGGGAGGGGGGGGAGGAGGGGGGAGGGGGGCTTAAACCCTGTGAGATAGTGGTTATTCATCTATCTGTAGTGGGAATGATCCCCCTCTCCCTCCATATCCCTTTATCCCTGTTTCTCTTCTCCCTCTCTACGCCCCCCCCTCTATCTCCCACACACTCTGTCTCTCTCTCTCTGTGTCTCTGTCTCTCTCTCTCTCTCTCTCTCTCTCTCTCTCTCTCTGTCTGTCTGTCTGTCTGCCAGACAGACAGAGAGAGAGAGACAGACAGGCAGACAGGAAGAGAGTCAGACAAGGCTGTGATGTCTGCCTGTTCCACCTTCAAGCCAATGTGCTGACCTGGTTCCCTGGTTACCTGGTTACCTGCTCTCCTGAATGACTCACATGTTCACATGAAGATGAATTCCATGTGGCGATGCTGTTGTTAAGAAGCTGGACAGACCCAAATTCTGCTTTAATTTGATTATTCATTTGATTATTGATGACTTTATCTCCTTGTCATGTGTGGTATGTTATTCTGAACTACGATCTGAACATGATCCACACACAACTTCAAGGTGGGAACTGTCCAGCAACATCCCTGCTTCTGCATCTGATCCTCCTGTTTCTGATGTTAGAAGCAGTTTAGTTTGGCTCTGGTTTTCAGGCGGAAATGAGTCCAATGGAGCTTTCAGCAGAAGAGGCGGCTCGGTGGGACCAGATAGTTCACGCCTCACAGAAGCAGGAATACGTCTGAACAATCCCTTCATGTCTGAAAAGGCGTCCAGAAACTCAGAAACATTTCTATAAAGACAGAGATTATGATAACAATAAACACATCAGGGACCCTCCGTACTGTTTCTATGGCTGAGGCTGATCCGCTCATTCAAGGGAAAGCCATGAATTTTAAGTGTGACATTCCTGTGTGTGTGTGTGTGTGTGTGTGTGTGTGTGTGTGTGTGTGTGTGTGTGTGTGTGTGTGTGTGTGTGACATAGAGAGAGCAGAGAAAGGGAGGATTGTTAATGTTCGCTGTGTGATATTAATACCAAAGATAAACACTGTGTGACCAGTCAGACATTCACACACACACTAAAACTCACACTCACACACACACACACACACACACACACACCTTCTCATACACATACTCCTGCCCAGACATACAGACACAAACTGTGTGTGTGTCTGTCTGTCTGTCTGTCTGTCTGTCTGTCTGTCTGTGTGTGTGTGTGTGTCTGTCTGTCTGTCTGTCTGTCTGTCTGTCTGTGTGTCTCCTCTCTGACCAGCAGTCTTTCTCCTCAGATCAGCGCTGCATTCAGAGTGAATTTAAACCAAAATTGGCCTGTTGTAAGTCTCTCCTTCTCTCTCTCCTCTCTCTCCTTCTCCTTCTCTCTCTCCTTCTCCTTCTCCTTCTCTCTCTCCTTCTATCTCTCCTTCTCTCTCTCCTTCTCCTTCTCCTTCTCTCTCCTTCTCTCTAATCTCATCAGCCCTGTTTCATCTGCATGGACTCTTTGTCTCTTTGTCTCCTCCTGCTTTTCTTGTGCCTCTCTTAGTCGGTGGCTGGTCAGGCGATTAACCTCATTTATCCATCCATCCATTTATCCATCCATCCATCCATCCACTTATCCATCCATTTATCCATCCATCCATCCATCCATCCATTTATCCATCCATCCATCCATCCATCCACTTATCCATCCATTTATCCATCCATCCATCCATCCACTTATCCATCCATCCATTTATCCATCCATCCATTTATCCATCCATCCATCCATCCACTTATCCATCCATTTATCCATTTATCCATCCATTTATCCATCCATCCATCCATCCATCCATCCATTTATCCATCCATCCATCCATCCATTTATCCATCCATCCATCCATCCACTTATCCATCCATTTATCCATTTATCCATCCATCCATTTATCCATTTATCCATCCATCCATCCATCCATTTATCCATCCATCCATCCATCCATCCATCCATCCATCCATTTATCCATCTGTCCCTCGGTCCACACCTGCAAGTCCCTGGCCCAGCCTCCAGCCTCCAGCCTCCAGCCTCCAGGGGACTGTCTTGGTCTGCAGTGAAAGCATACACTCAACGGCCACTTTATTAGGTACACCTTGCTAGTACTGGGTTGGACCCCCTTTTGTAGCCCATCTGCTTCAGAGTTTGACATGTTGTGAATTCAGAGATGGTCTTCTGCATACCTTGGTTGTAACGAGTGGTTATTTGAGTTACTGTTGCCTTTCTATCATCTCGAACCAGTCTGGCCATTCTCCTCTGACCTCTGGCATCAACAAGGCGTTTTCTCCCAGAGAACTGCCGCTCACTGGATATTTTCTCTTTTTCGGACCATTCTGATGCTCAGTTTGAACTTCAGCAGGTCGTCTTGACCAGGTCCACATGCCTAAATGCATTGAGTTGCTGCCATGTGATTGGCTGATTAGATATTTGCGTTACCGAGCAGTTGAACAGGTATACCTGATAAAGTGGCCAGTGAGTGTAGCTGACTGGTGGAGGTCTGGAGGGGAGGGTGATGGTGGAGCGACCCAGCTCTAAGACTCCCTACCCTGGGCAGAGGAGGGAGAGGGGGTCCCTGGGGTCCGGTGGTCTGGGGGTGTGTGTGTGTGTGTTTTTGAGTTCCTTCTCCTCCACAGAAGGTTGATTTCACGCCTGTTGGGGTTTTCTTCTGAGCCAGCCAAGGATGAAGACTGAGGAACCTTCGTTCACACACGCCTCAATCCCTCTCTCCTTCTATCCCCCATCTCTCTCTCCCACTCTCCCTCTCTCCCTCTATCCCCCCATCCCTCTCTCCCTCTCTTCCTCTCTCCCCCCATCCCTCTCTCCCTCTCTCCCCCATCCCTCTCTCCCTCTCTCCCCCATCCCTCTCTCCCCTCTTTCCCCCATCCCTCTCTCCCTCTCTCCCCCATCCCTCTCTCCCCTCTTTCCTTCTATCCCTCTATCCCTCTCTCCCCTCTCTCCCCCATCCCTCTCTCCCTCTCTCCCTCTGTCCTTAACTCTCTTGTGGAAGCCGTAAACAACTCACTTAGAGAGGGGGGGGAGAGAGGGGGAGAGAGAGGGAGGGGGTGAGAGAGGGAGGGGGAGAGATGGAGAGAGAGAGGGGGAGAGAGAGGGAGGGGGTGAGTGGAGATCATTGCTGTTGAAGTATTTGATCCTGTACGACGGTTGAGACGGTCCTAACAGAGCGCTGCGTTCCCATTGGCTGAGCCATGCCCGGCCACGCCTGCCTGAGAACATCGTATGTAAATGAGCTGCAGAAGCCTCCTCATCCCACTACACATATGGTAATTGTGTGTGTGTGTGTGTGTGTGTGTGTGTGTGTGTGTGTGTGTGTGTGTGTGACCGTTTGTGTGTGTGTGTGTGTGTGATTGTGTGTGTGCGACCGTGTGTGTGTGTGTGTGTGTCTGTGTGTGTGACTGTTTGTGTGTGACCGTGTGTGTGTGTGTGTGTGTGTGTGACCATGTGTGTGACCGTGTGTGTATGCGTGTAATTTGTTCTAAACATCACTAACATGATCTCCTGACTAACAGCTCTTCACTAACATGATCTCCTGACTAACAGCTCTTCACTAACATGATCTCCTGACTAACAGCTCTTCACTAACATGATCTCCTGACTAACAGCTCTTCACTAACATGATCTCCTGACTAACAGCCCTTCACTAACATGATCTCCTGACTAACAGCTCTTCACTAACATGATCTCCTGACTAACAGCTCTTCACTAACATGATCTCCTGACTAACAGCTCTTCTAAACATCACTAACGGTATCTGGACTGACTGAGATCAACTGATTGGTAACTGACTGTTGTGACTGTTGTGACTGACTGTTGTGACTGTTGTGACTGACTGTTGTGACTGTTGTGACTGTTGTGACTGACTGTTGTGACTGTTGTGACTGACTGATCTGATTGTTGTGACTGACTGTTGTGACTGACTGATCTGATTGTTGTGACTGACTGTTGTGACTGACTGATCTGATTGTTGTGACTGACTGTTGTGACTGACTGATCTGATTGTTGTGACTGACTGTTGTGACTGGTTTCAAGCTCTCTGGTAAAGTTGGTACACTGAGGGGGAGGGAGAGAGGGGAGAGGGACAAGAGAGAGGGGGGAGATGATAGGGGGGTGTGGGAGGGGAGAGGTGGGGGAGGGAGGAGAAGATAAGAGAGGGGGGGGTGAGAGAGGGGAGGGAGAGGGGGGGAGGAAGGGAGGGGAGGGAGAGGGGGGGAGGAGGGGAGAAGAGAGGGGGGAGTAAGTGAAAGGTTGTTTAAGTTGGGAACTCACTTGTGTTGATTCATAGAGATTAACCCTGTAAGGATCTGCTCTGTGTGTGTGTGTGTGTGTGTGTGTGTGTGTGTGTGTCTGTGTGTGTGAGTGTGTGTGTGTACGCGTGTGTAAACGTGTTTGTTATTTGCATTATATTTAAATATAGGTGGAAGTGTCAGGATTAACCCTTTACTAGAGCTCTCTGAGAATGTTACTAAATCTGATGTTATTAACATTCTATTTAAATAAAGGTGGAGACAGACAGACAGGCAGACAGACAGGCAGACAGACAGGCAGGCAGACAGGCAGGCAGACAGACAGAGACAGGCAGGCAGGCAGGCAGGCAGGCAGGCAGACAGACAGACAGACAGAGACAGACAGGCAAGAAGACAGACAGACATGGGAGATGGGCCGGTGTTGTGAATTGAAGCCCATGTTCCACCATCTGACATCATATCTGGTCATTATTCACCTCCACAGACAGAGCTGGGACGTCACCTGGTATGGATATCTGTGTTTATTTCTTTATGGATTTATTTATGTCTTGTATGCCTGTATATCATTGTGATCATTCTTATCTAAGGCCCCAATTCAATGAATGACAGATAACAGGTTGAAATAATTCTATAACTTCCTTTCTAATTGAAAATGCTTTTTAGCTGCAAGAAGAATCCTAGATTTGGTTTGATGGAGAAAGTTGCCATGTGCAGGGGCTGTTAGCCAGTCTGAAGGGGCCCACTGCTCCTGCCACTATTTTTGCGTGGGTAAAACTTTTCCTTTCTCATTTTACCCAATCTGCCTAAAATATGATCTTTATTAATTGTCTATATTAATATTCATTAATTGGCTGTTTTTATTCCATGTTTCTTCGAAGCCGTCGTGACAATACAAGTCTGCACCAGGTCTCCGTTATGAGGAGAATAACTGACAGAGTTGGTCTCTTCTTATTCTGTTTTGGTTTAACAAGGAGGTGTTTTCTTATACAAGAGGAAATACATGAACACATTTATGTTTATAGCATAATTGATAATAATTTAATTTAATAATTAAATAATTTTTTCTGTCTTTGTTTTAGTTTAACAAAAAATAAATAAAAGGAGTCCCTTGATTTGTACCTCTGGTTGCCTGGAGTGTCCCCAATCCTAAACTACGTTTCTAAGACCAGCAACAACAACACAATGGAAAAGTGTTGACACCGAAATGAGTTTTCTTAAAAAAAAAGATTTATTCCATTCTAAAATATCAACATTCTATACAGTATGTATAAATATACAGTAAATATACAGTATACATATACAGTCTGAACGTCCCATATAAATAAAGACAAAACAACATGGAGGTTCTATTTACAAGGCGTGCGCGTGCTGCGCACTGTGCAAACTGAAGGCGTTGGCGTGCGCGTGCGCGTGGCCGAGGAAGTTGAAGTAGTGGTGCGCGTGCGCGTGGTCGAGTCCTTGTACCGGGGACAGGTAGCCCGCGTGCTGCTGCGGGGGCACCGTGGGGTACGTGATGGCGGGGCTGCGCGCGGAGCCGTGCCACGAGTAGTGTCCGGGGGGGCTCGCGGTCTGGAACACGGAGTCCGTGGGGCTGTGGCTCGCGTGCTCCGGGGACGAGTACAGATAGTCCGCGGGCTCCGGTAACGAGCCGACGGAACCGAACACGGGCTCAGTGACGGCGCGGGACTTGGACTGGAGGAAAGCGAGGATCCGCGCGTACTTGATGTCTTTGGTCTCGGCGCGGTCCTCCGTGGTCAGGTAGTGAACCAGGTTCTTCATACACTCGTGGTATCCGTAGTGGAAGTAGTTGGAGAACTCCGCCAGCAGCTCTCCTACAGGAGGCGGAAAACGCGCGGTTAGAACACACACCAGAAACATAACAGACAGACAGACACACACACACACACACACCAGAAACATAACAGACAGACAGGCAGACACACACACACACACACACACACAAGAAACATCACAAACAGGCTGATGGATAGATAGATAGATAGATAGATAGATAGATAGATAGATAGATAGATAGACAGATAGATAGATAGATAGATAGATAGATACTTTATTAATCCCCGAGGGTACATTTTTAAATATTTATCACGTTAAATATTATAGCGAGAACCATTTAAATATTATTAACAAAGTTCGCCAAATTGCACTCGGACTCCCCGGTGACGCACCTTTCTCTCTGCCCCGGGGGAAGTCCGCGGAGTGGAGCGCGCGGAGGTACTGCACCGTCATCTCCAGGATCTCCGCCTTCTCGAGCTTCCCGGAGTTCTGTTACCGAGGAGGAGAGGAGGCGCGGGTTACAACATCAACCGAATACAGACGTTTCTGTTCAACGCCGGTCAACATCGGGACGTGAACGGAGCAGATTTGGCCCAGATAAAGCCTCGGCATAATTAAACGAAAATACAAGTCAAATATCTCATAGGACGTTAAATACATATTTAATTGAAGGAAGGCGTTTATTCATATTTAATTTAAGGCTACTTGAAAAATTAAATGGTGTGTTAAATGTGAAATCGATCACCGTGGCCAACCGTACCTGTTTCGCGAGCGCCATAGGCACCGTCTTCCCCAGCTCGTTCAGACATCGGTTGATTCGGTCCCGTCGCCGCTTCTCGATCACTTTGTGGGAGACGGGAGTTCTCTGCGGAGACACGAGACCGGTGAGTCACAATATGGGAGGAGAGTCACCGTAGGAACCGGAACAAACAGTGTTGACACAGACACGAACTCTAAATGACTTTGGCAACGTTAACGGCGACGGGAGGCGTCGGTGGCGGTGTCGGTGGTGCGCTTTGGCACCGGCGAGCGCAACAGCGTCAGCGGACGTCTCACCGACCCATGACGACACAAACCGGGGCTCTACCGGGACTATTACCGTCAAACACATCACAGGTTTTCCTCCTCACAACCATTTCACGCGTTTTACTTCTGAAACGCTCCTGACGTTGGAACGTAACTACTGCTCTGTGTCTGCAGCCAACTTTGGCATTCGAGTCCACGTGGATAGAATTACGTCACATTATTTGTACCAAGTACATTATTTATTATTTCAATAAATATCCCCCCAAAAAATGACCGTAAAACGTCTCTGTTGCCAAAGTCATTGTAGTTCAAATCTCACAGAGGAGAGCGCCTACCTTTCTGTCCTTCATCTTGGAGGCCATGAAAACGCTGCTGGTCCCTGATGGAACGAAACCTGTTCTAAGTGTTCTAAGTGTTGGAACAGGAGGCTGCTCGTTCCGCGGCTGCTGTAGGTAGACTGAGAGGAGCGGGGAGAGACGGTCCTTATAAAGCGATCATCCTCCGGACTGAGGCATTCACGGGCTAAATTATTCCATAGGATTAAGGCCCGGGCTGTGGATGATGTGTGCGTTTAGGATCAGTTAAAGAAATAGTTAAAGTCTGAAACCACGGGCTCGCGGGGGGGCAGACCTGCTTTGTTAATCCACGTGGCTGTTGAAAAGACACGTGATGACGTGTAGAATCTTATTTGCATCGTTAAAAACCCCGGCGGGAACCGGGAACGAAGCGCGAGGCTGGGCCTGATCCGGCCGGGCGCATCGCGCGCACTGGGAAACAAAGGCAGCGCTGAGAAAAAGACCCGTCTTTCTTTCTTTCTTTCTCGCGTTTCTCACACGATGGGCTGTTTTCACCTCCCAGCTTGCCGTCTTAACTTCCCTCGAGACCCCCGTCCCCGGTGTTCAGGCCTGTCCACCGTAACAGTAATTAAGTAAGCCGTTAATAGGCTGTTCCGCCGGCGCGAGGGGCGAGCTGTTGGAGACGGAGTCCCCTCCGTTTGTTCTCCCCGGTTCTCACGCGACTCGGTGACACGTCCATCTTTTGACGGGAGACGGCGGCTTTTTGTTGACATTCTCTCCGTTGTTCTCCGACCGGCGGCAGGTGTGGGACCGGCCCTGGCACGAGAGCGTCGCCTGCGTCACGGACGGCGTCTCCAGCACGGCTTGGGCACGAGGGCGAGCCACCGCTGGAGCCGCCTCACGAGGAGGCGGAATCTGGATCCTATTATACGATAAGAACATTCTATTGAAGCCCCTGAATAGTTTCATTGGTCTCTACATTTTCATAATGCAGTGAAAGAAAAGAGAAATAAAGGAGAAGAATGCAGCTGGTTAGAACGCGCATTATCCCCCGTCACCTGCGCGAGAGGGGCAGCCCGGAGACCTCTATTCATTAGGCTAATTTCGGTCAACTTAACAAACTTTGGGAGGAATTATTCTGGTATTGTTGTGAAGGGTGAAGCCTTCTGATCGAATTAAGAGCGTGTTTTGATCCGGTGAATGTCGTTAAAGGAAGAAACAATCGCGTTTAGAGAGGCGCTGGGTAACGCGCCAAGTGGAGACGCCAACGCGCAGCCAAGCACAAAGGCTGCTGGTTAAATACCACAGGGGACTTTTGTACCCTCACATTGCTCAAGTTTCTCCCCAACAAAGGGCATTATTTTATACTTGAATACATTTCGTACAACAATCGGCCATTTTCTTCAAACATATTTTCACAGCAAGGTTAACAACGGCTTTATTGTGCACGCTCCGTCTCCCAGATTCAGGCCCGCGGCTCTCATGCGCCAAAAACAGTTGAGCTCGTCTGCTTTTCTCACCGGGAACGTTTTCATCTGGGAAGTTTCAAGTTTCGCCGTGTTTTTTTTTTTATAGAATTGATCCTGTGAGCAACTTTGGGAGAAGACAAAAAAAAAAGTAAAAGAAGTGGAGATTAAATAAAAGCTGAAGGCTCGCAGGGCGTTGGAGAGGTTGTCCGCGCCGGGGAGTGAAAGACGCGAGTCCTCTAAATCCGTGACTCTGATTGTGGATTTTAACCCGTTTTTATCCGTTTTTATCCGTTTGGTCTTTGAAAGGAGAACTTTTGATGAAGTTTTATTGTGTGACTATTTGCTGTCGGATGTGTAAAAGTAGACGACATTATTTAGAAACGCTGGTTAACACCGTGCGTCTTTATTTCTCATATTGCCGTGTTGTGACGAGACATTTCCTCATTTCCACGAGCGATGGTTGTTTCCCCGATGACTCTGATATAAATATTAATAAAGAAAAGTTATTAGTTTGGTAAATGTTTTGTTATCGTGAATTATTCGATGTAACGCCTACAGATGTAAAACTATGGTGAACTAGAGAATTTGAGCACCACTGTCGCGTCTTCGTGCTTTAGACTTACTTAAAACAACATGGAGTCATATATAACATTTCAAGGTTGATATTATTGTTAAACATAGGATAATAAAATTCTATCTGTTGTTAAACATATAAGTATGAATAGCGACGACAGCGATCGGGCACATTTAGGGCTTTATTCCATACATTATCTTGCAAGTTTTAATAGACACAATTATGAATTTAGCGAATTGTTGCAATTAT
>NC_139675.1:434777-452277 GCF_951799395.1 Argentina silus
ACAGTTGACCCAGGATGGACTAGCAGGGTACACCGGCTATGATTGGTCAACATTACTAGGCTGTCTTTTGATTGGTCAACATTACTAGACTGTCTCCTGATTGGTCAACATTACTAGGCTGTCTCCTGATTGGTCAACATGACTAGACTGTCTCCTGATTGGTCAACATGACTAGACTGTCTCCTGATTGGTCAACTATACTAGAATATAGTCATCATATCATTCTTATCTCTGCAGGATCCCATCTGTCAGTGAGCAACGCAACAACACCACAACTACAACATGTCAATTAATGAGGGATTTGGTTGTCGTTAGTTTAATAAGGTATTTAGTGGTAGATTTAATGAGGTATTTAGTGGTAAATGTAAAGAGGTATTTAGTTGTAGTTAGTTTAATAAGGTATTTAGTGGTACATTTATTTTCATGAGGTATTCCGTTGTCTTAGTTTAATAAGGTATTTAATGGTAAATTTATTTTAATGAGGTATTTAGTGGTAGATTTAATAAGGTATTTAGTGGTAAATGTACAGAGGTATTTAGTTGTTCTTAGTTTAATAAGGTATTAGGTAAGTGACAGAGCACATCACGGTTAATGGTTCTCACTAACTTTATTTTCACACACACACACACACACACACACACACACGCTAAGGATTCCAGCCTGGTTTTAACCGTGTATTCAAGACACATCAGCCATTCCAACACGAACAGATCCGTGTTTATTTGTTTCAGAATGTTTCTCATGGTTCCTGGTGAACTTCCAGCTCTTCATGTGAATGGACCGGGAGGCTCGAGTCGTTGCCGCGCGCTGCCTGGTGACCCCGGTGACCCCGGTGACCCGAGCCTCACACACCGTCCGTTAGCGTGGCGCGCCACCGTCCGTCCGCCCCGCCGGTCGGTGTTGAATTAAAACTCACAACCTGACACTTCATCAACAGATATGAACAGAACACATTATGGACAGAACACATTATGGACAGGTTTTTTTTAAATGTATTTATGTATGTTTTTATTTATTTTTGGAAGGGGGAGGCATACATTTATTTCATTACATTGAAGTCATTTAGACGCTTTTATCCAAAGCCACTTACAATCAGTCCATTTGTCGCAGTAAGTGAAACAGCTAAACAACAGTCATCATCACCTCCACCACCATCACCATCACCACCATCACCATCATCATCATCATCATCATCATCACCATCATCACCACCATCACCATCATCACCATCACCATCATCATCATCATCATCATCATCACCACCACCACCATCATCACCATCATCATCATCATCATCATCATCATCATCACCATCATCATCACCTCCACCACCATCACCATCACCATCACCACCATCATCATCATCATCATCATCATCACCACCACCATCACCTCCACCACCATCATCATCATCACCACCATCATCACCATCACCATCACCACCATCATCATCACCACCACCATCATCATCATCACCACCACCATCATCACCATCACCACCACCATCATCACCATCACCATCATCACCACCACCATCATCATCACCATCATCACCATCATCACCATCACCACCACCATCACCACCATCATCACCATCACCACCATCATCACCATCATCACCATCACCACCATCATCACCATCATCACCATCACCATCACCACCATCATCATCACCATCATCATCATCATCACCATCACCATCACCACCACCATCATCACCATCACCATCACCACCATCATCACCACCATCATCACCATCACCATCACCACCATCATCACCATCATCATCATCATCACCACCATCATCATCACCACCACCATCATCACCATCACCATCACCACCATCATCACCATCATCATCATCATCATCACCGCCATCATCACCATCACCACCATCATCACCATCACCATCATCATCACCACCATCACCATCACCTCCACCACCACCACCACCACCATCACCTCCACCACCATCACCACCACCACCACCACCACCTCCACCATCACCTCCACCACCACCACCATCACCTCCACCACCATCACCACGACCATCACCACCATCACCATCATCACCACCATCATCACCATCACCATCACCACCATCATCACCATCATCATCATCATCACCACCATCATCATCACCACCACCATCATCACCATCACCATCACCACCATCATCACCATCATCATCATCATCACCGCCATCATCACCATCACCACCATCATCACCATCATCATCACCACCATCACCATCACCTCCACCACCACCACCATCACCTCCACCACCATCACCACCACCACCACCACCACCACCACCTCCACCATCACCTCCACCACCACCACCATCACCTCCACCACCATCACCACGACCATCACCACCATCACCATCACCATCACCACCATCATCACCATCACCATCACCATCACCATCATCAGTAAAACCTTCCTTAAGTGGCCGAGGTAGTCACAGTGCTGGAGGAAGGAGGACACGTTAAGGTCGGGTGTTAGGGGGTAGAGAGGTGTTAGGGGGTAGAGAGGTGTTAGAGGGTAGAGAGGTGTTCAGAGGTGTTAGGGGGTAGAGAGGTGTTCAGGGGTGTTAGGGGGTAGAGAGGTGTTCAGGGGTGTTAGGGGGTAGAGAGGGGTTAGGGGGTAGAGAGGTGTTAGGGGGTAGAGAGGTGTTCAGAGGGGTTAGGGGGTAGAGAGGTGTTCAGGGGTGTTAGGGGGTAGAGAGGGGTTAGGGGGTAGAGAGGGGTTAGGGGGTAGAGAGGTGTTCAGAGGTGTTAGGGGGTAGAGAGGTGTTCAGGGGTGTTAGGGGGTAGAGAGGTGTTAGGGGGTAGAGAGGTGTTCAGGGGTGTTAGGGGGTAGAGAGGTGTTAGGGGGTAGAGAGGTGTTCAGAGGGGTTAGGGGGTAGAGAGGTGTTCAGAGGTGTTAGGGGGTAGAGAGGGGTTAGGGGGTAGAGAGGGGTTAGGGGGTAGAGAGGTGTTCAGGGGTGTTAGGGGGTAGAGAGGTGTTCAGGGGTGTTAGGGGGTAGAGAGGGGTTAGGGGGTAGAGAGGTGTTAGGGGGTAGAGAGGTGTTCAGAGGGGTTAGGGGGTAGAGAGGTGTTCAGGGGTGTTAGGGGGTAGAGAGGGGTTAGGGGGTAGAGAGGGGTTAGGGGGTAGAGAGGTGTTCAGAGGTGTTAGGGGGTAGAGAGGTGTTCAGGGGTGTTAGGGGGTAGAGAGGTGTTAGGGGGTAGAGAGGTGTTCAGGGGTGTTAGGGGGTAGAGAGGTGTTAGGGGGTAGAGAGGTGTTCAGAGGGGTTAGGGGGTAGAGAGGTGTTCAGGGGTGTTAGGGGGTAGAGAGGTGTTAGGGGGTAGAGAGGTGTTCAGGGGTGTTAGGGGGTAGAGAGGTGTTAGGGGGTAGAGAGGTGTTCAGAGGGGTTAGGGGGTAGAGAGGTGTTCAGAGGTGTTAGGGGTAGAGAGGGGTTAGGGGGTAGAGAGGTGTTAGGGGTTAGAGAGGTGTTCAGAGGGGTTAGGGGGTAGAGAGGTGTTCAGGGGTGTTAGGGGGTAGAGAGGTGTTCAGAGGTGTTGTACATTAGATTAGATTCATGAATGCGTTCTCATCAACCACCGCTGTTTCTAACGCCAACCCATCAAACCGAGACACAATCTAACAATACACTCAAACAAAGTTGTGTCCATTATTATGACATTATGGAACCGTTTATTCGTTCTTATTCTATATCATCAAAGCCACTGTTGAGACCCGAACCGACTGAAGCTCCGCTTGTCAAATGAATCGTTCAATAAAATGATGTTGACGGAACATTACATTTACATGGAAGTCATTGAGACTTTTATCCAAAGCGACTCACAATCAGGATGTCTCTGAAGGAGGCGATCTGAAGTCGGTGAAGTAGGAGTTTCATAGGAAGACGTCTGATAGACCTCTAGGGGGCGCCATCGGCTTGGAGAAGCGTGTGCGTGTGTGTGCGTGTGCGTGTGTGTGTGTTTTAGAAGTCTCTTCCTCCATGCTTGAGATGTGATCTGTTGAGACGCCTGTCAGTCAGCACGTCATCACACAGTCCACACCCCCTATATCCTGGTTATACGACGAATCCACTTTGATTTGATTAGAATCTGCAAAATGTGTGAATTATATTGATTTATGACTCGATATGTTTATTCTCATGTATTTATGATTATGTATTATTTATTTATTTGTAAGACAACTTCGTCAAGTGTCGACTTTGAATCAATCCTCCGCTGTGACCCAGAAACAGATATGAATACATCGAAAAAATGGTTTTATGGACGGTAATGTTGGCCGAATATCCACCAATGACAGAACGCCTCTCACAATGGATGAGCAAAACCATGAGTCGGCGCCTGTGATTGGCTGATCGCCCCGCCTGCCAGGTTGGAGACGTAGTTGAGCGCAGCTGCGCCTCTTTCAAGACTGGACGGGATCTCTGTCCCCGGAGCTGGCAACCCAACCCAACTCAGGTCAGTTTAACTCTTTAACCTTATTAAACCTTGATTTAACTTTATGAACCGCTTTGCTCAGATTGTTTCCAGTTTATGGTTCAACCGGTGGTGATTTGTGGTAGGGGAAGGAAGCGCTGCTGGTGTGTTTGTGTTCACTGACTCGACGGACGTTTATAACGGAGCATTTTAACACACAAACATACACACACACACCGTGAAGGCTGTAGCACAGCTTAACAAAAAACACACACACATCCACATCTTGGAGGCTGTAGTAGTACAGCCGAGCAGAAAGCCCTCCTATCAACCAGAACCGTGTTGAAATGTGTCCAGTCTTAGTCTCTGTCGCATCAAGCCGAGAGACGTGTTGGTCACTTCTACTTCACTCGCTTTTATCGTAGACGATGTTGGTTTGTAGCGGAGTTGGTTTATTAATACGGAGCCGAAATATCTCAATGTCTTCCTGTATCAAAGTACTGTTGAAGTAGTCTGCTGGAGAGAGGGGTGGAGGGGAGGAGGAGGAGGAGGAGGAGGAGGAGGAGGAGGACAAAGCTGTGTGACCGACAGGGAGAACGTCTCCGTGACTCAACAGGGTTTAGAAGTTTGATTGGCGTGCAGCGCCACGACCAGCCGTGAAAAGCCCCCAGAAAGAGACTATTGTTAGTTAATTAGCTAATATTGTAACGACTTTAAAAGGAGACAAAGTGTCCATTGTCAGTCGCATGTTGCTGCATCTCTGAGATACTCCAGCTTTCCCTGTACGCCTTTATTAAAGGGGCGATCTAGGATTGATGCATCCAGTGTTGGACTTTAAAATTCATTACATTACATTGAAGTCAGTTAGACGCTTTTATCCAAAGCCACTTACAATCAGTCCGTTTTCCTCAGTAAGTGAATCAACTATACAACAGTTATCATAAGTAAAACCTTCCATAAGAACAAGTGGCATCATTCTTAAAGAGTAGAACTTTTCAATCCCTCATGATTTTAGTTGAGCTGTCTTACCCCATCAGAACCCGAAATATCAACTTGTTTTACTCCATTGTTTGGAAACAATGTAATTGTATGTGGAAGTATAGCTTCAAAACATGGCTAGAAGGATGGTTTAGAAAATGGCAGGGTTCTGTTGTGTGTGGTGTTTGTTTGACTCGCAGATTGCCTCTTTAAGACGTTCTCTGAACAAGCAGCCGCTTTGAGAGGTGTTAGGGTTAGGATGGTGACACAGTGTGTGTGTGTGTGTGTGTGTGTGTGTGTGAACGTCTGTTGAAATGACAGTGACACAATGCCCTTCCTTCACCCTCAGTAACGCAGGGCGACGGGCTATTTCTTCTTCCAGAACCACACACACACAAACATACACACACACACACACATACATACAAATGCAAACATGTCTTCACCAATTTACTCAATACGTTGAATTGAATCCACTTTGAGTGCATGAAGAATTAAGTTATTGGACAGTTTTAGAATGTTTCTTTCTTCGTCTTAAACAGATTAAACCTAGTCTTATACAGATTAAACCTAGTTTTAAACAGATTAAACCTAGTCTTAAACAGATTAAACCTAGTCTTATACAGATTAAACCTAGTCTTAAACAGATTAAACCTAGTCTTATACAGATTAAACCTAGTCTTAAACAGATTAAACCTAGTCTTAAACAGATTAAACCTAGTCTTATACAGATTAAACCTAGTCTTATACAGATTAAACCTAGTCTTAAACAGATTAAACCTAGTCTTATACAGATTAAACCTAGTCTTATACAGATTAAACCTAGTTTTATACAGATTAAACCTAATCACACTGTCAATGGGACATGAGAAGTCTTAATCTGGACCAGTGAGTGCTTCTGTAGTCCATCTGGTACCAGTCACTCTGCCACACACACACACAGTCCAGTGGGTTTAGATGGTTCTATCTGGTACTGGACTCTGAGTGGTACAGAGGAGTGTGTGTGTGTGTGTGTGTGTGTGTGTGTGTGTGTGTGTGTGTGTGTGTGTGTGTGTGTGTGTGTGTGTGTGTGTGTGTGTGTGTGTGTGTGTGTGTGTGTGTGTGTGTGTGTGTGTGTGTGTGTGTGTGTGTGTGTGTGTGTGTGTGTGTGTGCGCGTGAGGCAGAGAGAGAGAGAATATGTCCTCACCTCTCCTAGACACAGGAATGTCAGGCATGCAGCTGCTGGCATGTCTATGTTGAGGTGGGCTACACACTCACACACACACACACTCACACTCACACACACATGCGTGCGTGCATGGTTCTAGATTCCCTGCTTTCCTCCCTGACTCTGAGGGCTGTGAGTGTGTGTGTGTGTGTGTGTGTGTGAGAGGACGAGCAGGGATGGAGGCAGTACAAGCCTGGCCTTAGTGGAGTGAACTCACTGAGTCAAGTATTTGTTATTATTAGATTTCAGCGAATCACACAGCTCCCAAAGCTCCCAATCAGCAACGTGTGGAAGGGTGTGTGTGGGGGGGGGTGTTAGGGTTGGGGGGGGGGGGGGGGGTAGAGGGCTGTGGGGGATGATTGATGCCAGGTAAAGCCAGTGGTTACGTGCGTCTTTCTATTGGCTGACTGAAGGCCAAGTCTGATGCGTTGGTCCTGGAACGAGACTATGGTTACCATGGTCACCATGTTGGCTCCCAACCCTGCTGTGTGGCGTCCAATGACAAAGAACCTCATGTCCCTCCCCCGGTCAGGGTTAGGCTAGGGTCAGGGTTAGGCGGGGGTCAGGGTTAGGCTGGGGTCAGGGTTAGGCTAGGGTCAGGGTTAGAGCTAGGGTTGGGGTTAGGATGATGACATCATCAGTCAGAGGTGGTGGTCAGTCACACTACATGTCGTTACCACGACAACTGCTCCTCAGACATGTGACAGTGAGAACCATGACGACCATGTGAAACGCTCTGTCCTGTCAGCTCTGGGGACAATGGCTGCTTTCATCTCTCTCTCTCTCTCTCTCTCTCTCTCTCTCTCTCTCTCTCCCCCCCCTCTCTCTCTTTCTGGAGCAGGGCCATGGTGCGCTCCCTCCTCCTGGGGTGTGTGTGTGTGTGTGTGTGTGTGTGCAGGGTTACTAGCGGGCAGCCAGTGTGTACTTCCACTGTGGCTCTGACAGCACCCAGTGATGGGAGAGGAGGAGAGGAGAGGAGAATGGAGGAGAGGAGAGGAGGAGAATAGAGGAGAGGAGAGGAGGAGAATAGAGGAGAGGAGAGGAGGAGAGGAGAATAGAGGAGAGGAGAGGAGGAGAATAGAGGAGAGGAGAGGAGGAGGAGAATAGAGGAGAGGAGAGGAGGAGGAGAATAGAGGAGAGGAGAGGAGGAGAATAGAGGAGAGGAGAATAGAGGAGAGGAGAGGAGGAGAATAGAGGAGAGGAGAGGAGGAGAATAGAGGAGAGGAGGAGAGGAGAATAGAGGAGAATAGAGGAGGAGAATAGAGGAGAGGAGAGGAGGAGAATAGAGGAGAGGAGGAGAATAGAGGAGAGGAGAATAGAGGAGAGGAGGAGAATAGAGGAGAGGAGGAGAGGAGAATAGAGGAGAGGAGGAGAATAGAGGAGAGGAGAGGAGGAGAATAGAGGAGAGGAGAGGAGAGGAGGAGAGGAGATGAGAGGAGAGGAGGAGAGGAGAGGAGAGGAGAGGAGAGGAGGAGAATAGAGGAGAGGAGAGGAGGAGAATAGAGGAGAGGAGAGGAGAGGAGAGGAGGAGAATAGAGGAGAGGAGAGGAGGAGAATAGAGGAGAGGAGAATAGAGGAGAGGAGGAGAGGAGATGAGAGGAGGGGAGGAGAGGAGAGGAGAGGAGGAGAATAGAGGAGAGGAGAGGAGGAGAATAGAGGAGGGGAGGGGGGGAGGAGAGGAGGAGAGGAGCTGAATAGAGGAGAGGAGAGGAGGAGAATAGAGGAGGGGAGGGGGGGAGGGGAGGGGAGGGGAGCTCAGTCAGTCAGTCATGTGGATGTTAAAGCCTTTCAGACAGAGGTGAACACAGCACTGATGACATCACACTACAGATGTGATGATGATGAGTATCTATAGTGATGATGATGAGTATCTATAGTGATGATGATGATGAGTATCTATAGTGATGAGTATCTATAGTGATGATGATGATGAGTATCTATAGTGATGATGATGATGATGATGAGTGTCTATAGTGATGATGATGAGTATCTATAGTGATGATGATGATGATGAGTGTCTATAGTGATGATGATGAGTATCTATAGTGATGATGATGATGATGAGTGTCTATAGTGATGATGATGATGAGTATCTATAGTGATCATCATCATCATCACTATAGATACTCATCATCATCATCACTATAGATGATGGTTAGGGTTAGTAGGGTTACTAGGGTTAGGGTTACTAGGGTTAGTAGGGTTAGGGTTACTAGGGTTAGTAGGGTTAGTAGGGTTAGGGTTACTAGGGTTAGTAGGGTTAGTAGGGTTAGGGTTAGTAGGGTTAGGGTTACTAGGGTTAGTAGGGTTAGGGTTACTAGGGTTACTAGGGGTAGGGTTACTAGGGTTAGTAGGGTTAGGGTTACTAGGGTTACTAGGGTTACTAGGGTTAGTAGGGTTACTAGGGTTAGTAGGGTTACTAGGGTTAGGGTTAGTAGGGTTACTAGGGTTAGTAGGGTTAGTAGGGTTACTAGGGTTAGTAGGGTTAGGGTTAGTAGGGTTACTAGGGTTAGTAGGGTTACTAGGGTTAGTAGGGTTAGTAGGGTTACTAGGGTTACTAGGGTTAGTAGGGTTAGGGTTAGTAGGGTTACTAGGGTTAGTAGGGTTAGGGTTAGTAGGGTTAGTAGGGTTACTAGGGTTAGTAGGGTTAGTAGGGTTACTAGGGTTAGTAGGGTTAGTAGGGTTAGTAGGGTTAGGGTTAGTAGGGTTACTAGGGTTAGTAGGGTTACTAGGGTTAGTAGGGTTACTAGGGTTAGTAGGGTTAGTAGGGTTACTAGGGTTAGTAGGGTTAGTAGGGTTACTAGGGTTACTAGGGTTAGGGTTACTAGGGTTAGGGTTAGTAGGGTTACTAGGGTTACTAGGGTTAGTAGGGTTACTAGGGTTAGGGTTAGTAGGGTTACTAGGGTTAGGGTTAGTAGGGTTAAGGTTACTAGGGTTAGTAGGGTTGCTAGGGTTAGGGTTAGTAGAGTTAGTAGGGTTAGGGTTAGTAGGGTTAGGGTTACTAGGGTTAGTAGGGTTGCTAGGGTTAGGGTTAGTAGAGTTAGTAGGGTTACTAGGGTTAGTAGGGTTAGTAGGGTTACTAGGGTTAGTAGGGTTAGGGTTAGTAGGGTTACTAGGGTTAGTAGGGTTAGTAGGGTTACTAGGGTTAGTAGGGTTAGTAGGGTTACTAGGGTTAGTAGGGTTAGTAGGGTTAGTAGGGTTACTAGGGTTAGTAGGGTTAGTAGGGTTACTAGGGTTAGTAGGGTTAGTAGGGTTACTAGGGTTACTAGGGTTAGGGTTACTAGGGTTAGGGTTAGTAGGGTTACTAGGGTTACTAGGGTTAGTAGGGTTACTAGGGTTAGGGTTAGTAGGGTTACTAGGGTTAGGGTTAGTAGGGTTAAGGTTACTAGGGTTAGTAGGGTTGCTAGGGTTAGGGTTAGTAGAGTTAGTAGGGTTAGGGTTAGTAGGGTTAGGGTTACTAGGGTTAGTAGGGTTGCTAGGGTTAGGGTTAGTAGAGTTAGTAGGGTTACTAGGGTTAGTAGGGTTAGTAGGGTTACTAGGGTTAGTAGGGTTAGGGTTAGTAGGGTTACTAGGGTTAGTAGGGTTAGTAGGGTTACTAGGGTTAGTAGGGTTAGTAGGGTTACTAGGGTTAGTAGGGTTAGTAGGGTTACTAGGGTTAGTAGGGTTACTAGGGTTAGTAGGGTTAGGGTTAGTAGGGTTACTAGGGTTACTAGGGTTAGTAGGGTTACTAGGGTTAGGGTTAGTAGGGTTACTAGGGTTAGGGTTAGTAGGGTTAAGGTTACTAGGGTTAGTAGGGTTGAGGTTACTAGGGTTAGTAGGGTTGCTAGGGTTAGGGTTAGTAGAGTTAGTAGGGTTAGGGTTAGTAGGGTTAGGGTTACTAGGGTTAGTAGGGTTGCTAGGGTTAGGGTTAGTAGAGTTAGTAGGGTTACTAGGGTTAGTAGGGTTAGTAGGGTTACTAGGGTTAGTAGGGTTAGGGTTAGTAGGGTTACTAGGGTTAGTAGGGTTAGTAGGGTTACTAGGGTTAGTAGGGTTAGTAGGGTTACTAGGGTTAGTAGGGTTAGTAGGGTTACTAGGGTTAGTAGGGTTACTAGGGTTAGTAGGGTTAGGGTTAGTAGGGTTACTAGGGTTACTAGGGTTAGTAGGGTTACTAGGGTTAGGGTTAGTAGGGTTACTAGGGTTAGGGTTAGTAGGGTTAAGGTTACTAGGGTTAGTAGGGTTGCTAGGGTTAGGGTTAGTAGAGTTAGTAGGGTTAGGGTTAGTAGGGTTAGGGTTACTAGGGTTAGTAGGGTTGCTAGGGTTAGGGTTAGTAGAGTTAGTAGGGTTACTAGGGTTAGTAGGGTTACTAGGGTTAGTAGGGTTAGGGTTAGTAGGGTTACTAGGGTTAGTAGGGTTAGTAGGGTTACTAGGGTTAGTAGGGTTAGTAGGGTTACTAGGGTTAGTAGGGTTACTAGGGTTAGTAGGGTTAGGGTTAGTAGGGTTACTAGGGTTAGTAGGGTTACTAGGGTTAGTAGGGTTACTAGGGTTAGTAGGGTTACTAGGGTTAGTAGGGTTAGTAGGGTTAGTAGGGTTACTAGGGTTAGTAGGGTTAGTAGGGTTACTAGGGTTAGTAGGGTTAGTAGGGTTACTAGGGTTAGTAGGGTTAGTAGGGTTACTAGGGTTAGTAGGGTTAGTAGGGTTACTAGGGTTAGTAGGGTTACTAGGGTTAGTAGGGTTACTAGGGTTAGTAGGGTTAGTAGGGTTACTAGGGTTACTAGGGTTAGGGTTACTAGGGTTAGGGTTAGTAGGGTTACTAGGGTTACTAGGGTTAGTAGGGTTACTAGGGTTAGGGTTACTAGGGTTAGGGTTAGTAGGGTTAAGGTTACTAGGGTTAGTAGGGTTGCTAGGGTTAGTAGAGTTAGTAGGGTTGCTAGGGTTAGGGTTAGTAGAGTTAGTAGGGTTAGGGTTAGTAGGGTTGCTAGGGTTAGTAGAGTTAGTAGGGTTGCTAGGGTTAGGGTTAGTAGAGTTAGTAGGGTTAGGGTTAGTAGAGTTAGTAGGGTTAGGGTTAGTAGAGTTAGTAGGGTTAGGGTTACTAGGGTTAGTAGGGTTGCTAGGGTTAGGGTTAGTAGAGTTAGTAGGGTTAGGGTTACTAGGGTTAGGGTTACTAGGGTTAGGGTTACTAGGGTTAGTAGGGTTGCTAGGGTTAGTAGGGTTGCTAGGGTTAGGGTTAGTAGAGTTAGTAGGGTTAGGGTTACTAGGGTTAGGGTTACTAGGGTTAGTAGGGTTGCTAGGGTTAGTAGGGTTGCTAGGGTTAGGGTTAGTAGAGTTAGTAGGGTTAGGGTTACTAGGGTTAGGGTTACTAGGGTTAGGGTTAGTAGAGTTAGTAGGGTTAGGGTTACTAGGGTTAGGGTTACTAGGGTTAGTAGGGTTGCTAGGGTTAGGGTTAGTAGAGTTAGTAGGGTTAGGGTTACTAGGGTTAGTAGGGTTAGGGTTACTAGGGTTAGTAGGGTTAGGGTTAGTAGGGTTAGTAGGGTTAGGGTTAGTAGGGTTAGGGTTAGTAGGGTTAGGGTTACTAGGGTTAGGGTTAGGGTTACTAGGGTTAGTAGGGTTAGGGTTAGTAGGGTTAGGGTTACTAGGGTTAGGGTTAGTAGGGTTAGTAGGGTTAAGGTTACTAGGGTTAGTAGGGTTGTTAGGGTTAGTAGGGTTAGGGTTACTAGGGTTAGTAGGGTTGCTAGGGTTAGGGTTAGTAGGGTTAGGGTTACTAGGGTTAGTAGGGTTGCTAGGGTTAGGGTTAGTAGGGTTAGGGTTAGTAGGGTTAGGGTTACTAGGGTTAGGGTTAGTAGGGTTAGTAGGGTTAAGGTTACTAGGGTTAGTAGGGTTGCTAGGGTTAGTAGGGTTAGGGTTAGTAGGGTTAGGGTTACTAGGGTTAGGGTTACTCGTCTGCTGCTATTATGGTGACTACAGTTTAACTTAAACCCTGTAAATATGTTTATCAACCATTCAATACTCCAACATTTTTAACTTATAACACCTGTATACGCCTCACTAAGGACTTTATTGGGAACACCTGTACACCTTCTCATGGTGGAGGAACACCAATCAATCATCTCTTGAATGCCACAGCCTATTTGAGTATTGTTGCTGACCATGTGCATCCCTTCATGGCCACAATTGGCCCATCTTCTAATGGCTCCTTCCAGCATGATAATGCACCATGTCACAAAGCAAAAGTCGTCTCAAACTGGTTTCATGAACATGATAATGAGTTCAGTGTTCTTCAGTGGCCTTCCCAGTCACCGGATCTGAATCCAATAGAACACCTTTGGGATGTGGCAGAACGGGAGATTCACAGCTTGAAAGTGCACCTGAAAAATCTGGAGGAATTGCGTGATGCAATCATGTCATCATGGACCAGAATCTCAAAGGAATGTTTTGCAGGAGGAAGTCAGCTGATAGACAGATGACATCAGTGAGGAGAGGTAGAGGTGGTCCAGGTGAACTCTTCATCACAGTACAGAACCCCCACAGTTCTAGAGTCACAAACACCCCAGGTGGCTCTAGTCTCTCTCTCTCTCTCTCTCTCTCTCTCTCTCTCTCTCTCTCCTCTAATCTCTCTCTCTCTGTCCTCTGTAGCCTGAGGGGGAAGGAGAGGGAGGGAGAGTGTTTCTCTGAACCCCCCCCCCCCCCCCCCCTCAGTTTTTTCCAGTGTCTTCTGTTCCGCTCTGTTCCACTTGTGTGTGTGTGTGTGTGTGTGTGTGTGTGTGTGTGTGTGTGTGAGAGAGAGTGGGGTGACTGTATGGGGAGTGTTGCTATTGGCTCCTCTCTCTCCCAGGCCAAGTAAGGAGATGGGGGTGGGGGGACGGGGGGACGGGGGGACGGGGGGAGGGGGGGGTCAGTGACTGAGGGTTACCTTTCGCCTGGAAACACCATGTGACTACTGTGGCATGTAGTGCTGACACACACTCACAGTCACACACATACACACTCACACACTCACACACATACACACACACACACACACTCTAACCCTAACCCATGTGTTTCAGGTTGAGTGTAGATTAGGGTGTAGGGTGTAGATTAGGGTGTAGATTAGGGTGTAGGGTATAGATTAGGGTGTAGATTAGGCTGTAAGGTGTAGATTAGGGTGTAGATTAGGGTGTAGGGTGTAGATTAGGGTGTAGATTAGGGTGTAGGGTGTAGATTAGGGTGTAGATTAGGGTGTAGGGTATAGATTAGGGTGTAGATTAGGGTGTAGGGTGTAGATTAGGGTGTAGATTAGGGTGTAGGGTGTAGATTAGGGTGTAGATTAGTTCCCATTAGTGTTCCCATCTCTAGCCGTCATCTTTTTCATGCAAATCTTGCAAATAACCTCGTCCAGATCTGCTCTCCTTCATCGTCGGGTCGGAACCTGAAATTCTGCCATATATCAGGGACCAAGTCATCAGCACCAGCCATGCTTTATTCTCTCCTTCTCTAACCTGAGGAGGAGGAGGAGGAGGAGGAGGTCACTGCCACACCCCAAAAGTTCCACTCCTGATGGTGATATAGAGGGTGGTCCTCTGTGGCTCAGCTGGTAGAGCATGGCTTTAACAATGCTTAGGTTGTGGGTTTGATTCCCACTGGGACCATATATACTAAAATGGATGCACTCACTGCAATGTAAGTCACTTTGGATAAAAGCGTCAGCTAAATGGCAGATATACACTCACCGGCCACTTTATTAGGTACACCTTGCTAGTATCGGGTTGGACCCCCTTTTGCCTTCAGAACTGCCTTAATTCTTTGTGCCATAGATTCAACAAGGTGCTGGAAACATTCCTCAGAGATTTTGGTCCATATTGACATGAGAGCATCACGCAGTTGCTGCAGATTTGTCGGCTGCACATCCATGATGCGAATCTCCCGTTCCACCACATCCCAAAGGTGCTCTATTGGATTGAGATCTGGTGACTGTGGAGGCCATTGGAGGACAGTGAACTCATTGTCATGTTCAAGAAACCAGTTTGAGATGATGTGAGCTTTGTGACATGGCACGTTATCCTGCTGGAAGTAGCCATCAGAAGATGGGTACACTGTGGTCATAAAGGGATGGCCATGGTCAGCAACAATACTCAGGTAGGCTGTGGCGTTTAAACGATGCTCAATTGGTACTAAGGGGCCCAAAGTGTGCCAAGAAAATGTCCCCCACACCATTACACCACCACCACCAGCCTGGACCGTTGACACAAGGCAGGATGGATCCATGCTTTCATGTTGTTTACGCCAATTTCTGACCCTACCATCTGAATGTCGCAGCAGAAATCGAGACTCATCAGACCAGGCAACGTTTTTCCAATCTTCTATTGTCCAATTTTGGTGAGCCCGTGCGAATTGTAGCCTCAGTTTCCTGTTCTTAGCTGACAGGAGTGGCACCCGGTGTGGTCTTCTGCTGCTGTAGCCCATCTGCTTCAAGGTTCAACATGTTGTGTGTTCAGAGATGGTCTTCTGCATACCTTGGTTGTAACGAGTGGTAATTTGAGTTCCTGTTGCCTTTCTATCATCTCGAACCAGTCTGGCCATTCTCCTCTGACCTCTGGCATCAACAAGGCATTTTCGCCCAGAGAACTGCCGCTCACTGGATATTTTCTCTTTTTCGGACCATTCTCTGTAAACCCTAGAGATGGTTGTGCGTGAAAATCCCAGTAGATCAGCAGTTTCTGAAATACTCAGACCAGCCCGTCTGGCACCAACAACCATGCCACGTTCAAAGTAACTTAAATCACCTTTCTTCCCCATTCTGATGCTCAGTTTGAACTTCAGCAGGTCGTCTTGACCATGTCTACATGCCTAAATGCATTGAGTTGCTGCCATGTGATTGGCTATTTGCGTTAAAGAGCAGTTGAACAGATATACCTAATAAAATGGTCGGTGAGTGTATATTATATATATATATATATATATATATATATATATATATATATATATATATATATATATATATATATATATATATATATATATATATATATATAGCAGACATTTTATGACAGTATTGAAAAGCATACTGTTGGCATTTTCAAATCCTGCGGGATAACATATTACCGTTACACACACACACACACACACTCTTGGAGAGTGGAGTGTTTGGTATGGAGCCCCAGATAAGGAGGGGGAACGGGAGAGGAAGATAAGGACAGAGAGAAGGACATGAGGACAGAGAGAAGGACATAAGGACAGAGAGAAGGAGATAAGGACAGAGAGAAGGAGATAAGGACAGAGAGAAGGAGATAAGGACAGTGTGTGTGAGGGTGTGACAGAGGGTTCTGGTTCCTCCAGGAGCCTTCAGCCATGTTGTTTACCCTACCAGGAAAGTGTGTGTGTGTGTGTGTGTGTGTGTGTGTGTGTGTGTGTGTGTGTGTGTGTGTGTGTGTGTGTGTGTGTGTGTGTGTGTGTGTGTGTGTGTGTGTGTGTGTGTGTGTGTGTGTGTGTGTGTGTGTGTGTGTGTTCAGTGCTCCAGTAATAATAGCAGCAGGTGAGAAGTCATTGTTAGTCAGTAGGTGTGATGTGTACTAGTGTTGTTGGTTGATCAGTAGACACAGTGGATATTAGACACAGACACAGACTCTCTCAAACACACAGACTCTCTCAAACACACACACACACTGAGGTTAAGTCTACAGCCGGAGGGTAATGAGAGATTAAAGTTGGCTGAAACAGGAAGTCTCAACGATCTCACTTCCTCTCAGAACCCACATGTAACGCCTGGGTCTCCTGATGTCGCCATGGCGACGGGTCTGGTGTCAGATTTCCTCCCTCTGGGCCGTTCTTGATATTTTCCTCCCTCTGATCTGACCAGCCTGAGGGTGAGAGCTATGAGGTCACTTCCTGTAGATCTCTCTGGGATTCCAGAACCTTGTTGTGGAAGTGGTGTCGCAGTAAATGTCTTCCCCCTCTGTGTTTCCTGTGCAGGCAGGAAGCAGGATGCTGGCCCAGGAGCTGCTCCGTCAGCTGAGGGTTCCAGAGCTCGATGACGTCCGTCAGTACATCCGTGGTCTCCCTGGCAACGCCCTAGTGGGCGTGGGGGCGCTGGCTGCCATGACGACGCTCTGGTACGCAACGCGGCCCAAAGCCCTGAAGCCACCATGTGACCTCAACATGCAGTCAGTCCCCGTCCAGGTAACAACACAGCCCTAACCCTAGCCCATAGAACTAGAACAACCATAGGGCAGCCTTAGGACCATCTTAGACAGCCCTAACCCTAGCCCATAGAACTAGAACAACCATAGGACAGCCTTAGGACCATCTTAGACAGCCCTAACCCTAGCCCATAGAACTAGAACAACCATAGGGCAGCCTTAGGACCATCTTAGACAGCCCTAACCCTAGCCCATAGAACTAGAACAACCATAGGACAGCCTTAGGACCATCTTAGACAGCCTATATAGGACACAGCCTTAGGACCATCTTAGACAGCCTATATAGGACAGCCTTAGGACCATCTTAGACAGCCTATATAGGACAGCCTTAGGACCATCTTAGACAGCCTATATAGGACAGCCTTAGGACCATCTTAGACAGCCTATATAGGACAGCCTTAGGACCATCTTAGACAGCCTATATAGGACAGCCTTAGGACCATCTTAGACAGCCTATATAGGACAGCCTTAGGACCATCTTAGACAGCCTATATAGGACAGCCTTAGGACCATCTTAGACAGCCTATATAGGACACAGCCTTAGTCGTTGATTATCAGTCAGATGAACATTTCATTTTGGAGCTCTTCCTCATTAGCGCTCCCTGCTGGTACAACATATGTTTGTTCTTCTGTCTCTACACCTGCCTGCCTGTCTGCCTGCCTGTCTGTCTCTCTACACCTGCCTGCCTGTCTGCCTGCCTGTCTGTATCTCTACACCTGCCTG